>NC_056573.1:2504176-2554027 GCF_018340385.1 Cyprinus carpio
CTACCTTTCACCGTCCTACCTCCCTATCGTGGTTAGTTGTGTGGCAAGGTGTGATTCGTCATATGGCACTACATAGCTCGGCATGAGCAGGAACCCATCCTCCTCGCTGGGGCCTCAAAAATGTACACACCCTGATAAAGGGGGAAATGGGAGAAATTAATAAATGAAACAGTTACTCGTGCTGTTCTCATCGTCAGTCTGTATGGCTGTGATGTCTCTTCTTTCATCAACAGAATTACTTATAAATAACATAACTGTGAATAAATGAATACATCAGTACATTAAAACACATCAATATGTGTCTGAATCCATAACACAAATACATCGATCACTTCTTCTATAACATAACATAACACCTTCCGTCTGTGTCCCTCTTGCAACTGCAAAATGAGTTATTTCCTCGTGATGATAATACAGGTTTTCTTATTGTGTTCACTCAAATTTGTTCGTCAGTAACTTTTCCACTTTCGAAAGTGCGGGGTAACCCCCCTATTCAGAGTCCCAACTTATAAACCCTTTCACAGTGTATTATAAGCATTGGAACTCCTTATGAAATACAAAAAAAACCGAACTTCATTACACATAACATTCCCTTTCAATGCATTGTACAACTATACTCTTCTGGTTCCACTTAACACTGTGACACATCTCATTTAATCTTTCTCCACCCTAATGTTTAGCCTGTTCAGCATGCCAATTAGGCATAGTAACATTAAGTCTTTGTTTTGCACAAACACCGTGCGTTCGATATATTCACAAAATATCCAGTCTCATGCTACTATATCACTTTAACCTCATGAGAAATACACTGTTATTTATTTTCATACCTGATAAAGGGGAAAATAGAAATTATAAATGAAAACAGGTACCGAAAACCGTGCTGTTGTCCTGCGTCAGTCCTGTTTGGCCTGTGACGCACAGCCACATCGCGTCAGCGCACACCTGCAACTTTCGATCTCCCTTATTCCCTCAAAAAGAAAAAGTACACTTAGAATCATATTGGATTTTACCTGTTTTTCTTCCTTTTTTTTTTTCAATTGAATCACATTGATTCCATCATTTATATTATCATGGTTTGATCTTTAATCTTTTTAACCTCTCTATTTGGTTCCTGTGTTTGAGAGTGACGTGTGTGTTCAGGTGTGTCGGTGAGTCCGTAACGCATATTCCTCATTCCTGCTGAGTTGCTACATTAAAGTAAAACACAAAAAGACTTTGACTAGTTGACTCAGGTGTGTTTAACTCAGAGACTAAACGGAACTCTGTGGGAAAGTGCCTCTCCTGGCGCAGGAATGGGGGACACTGGATGATGAAATGTCTACTAGATGTCAGTCTCAGACCAACACTCAAAGAATTCAAGAGAAGCCCACCACCAAATACTAAAACCCTACCCTCAATACTACATGTCAAGTACCATACTTGTACGGCAGGACAGAAAAACTGTGGTCCAGATTTCATAGCCTTCTTCTTTGAATCTTTCATGCCGGGTTGGCAGGAGCCCTGCGCCTGTAGATCGGGTCACCTGACCTGCAGTTCATGAGCTTACGGCAAGGGGTTCTTTGTGCTTGTCTCGACATTGCACTACGCCGATGAGGCGCAGGAGCGTCGAGAGTAGTACGGCGCTTCCCTGAGGAACTATAGAGCAAGGATACACAGTCGTGTATCCTTTGCAGAAGTTTTTTTTCATTGAAAAAAACCTGGACACAACTATGCACCTCTCCTCCCCTCTTGTTGTAATCATTTTAATTTAGTATTTTCTCTTGTCAGTTTAAATAAAACCATACATGCTCATACTATTTGCAGAACAGGGGCATCCTTGGCTTTTTATTAAAGATGCAGGTCATATGGATGTTCACTTCCTGTTTGTTGCTTGCCGGTTGTGTCTTTGATTTTGATGCTCCGTCACGCCTAACTTCGTTATCGTCTCATTTTTTAATCTTTAAATCTCCATTTTATACACACCATCATTTTTCATTTCTATAACATGTGAATATCATCCTCCTATCGTATTCTACAACAAAACAAACTATCAGAGTTTCCTTGTTGTTATCACTTAGTTTTATTTTGAGTTTCCCGAGTCCACTATTAGCTTATAGCCCTTTAGCATCGCCAGCGTGGTTAAGCCATAATCCTGTGTGACATTGCTAATACTCTATTCACACACACATTACCATTGCCTTTCACCTCAGCTTGTTACTTGCTTTAAATGACGGATGTAGGTGTCTAGCCTTTGAGTGCAGGTGACGGCGACCTGCTCCTGTGATGGTCCGTTGGAGAAGCAGATTTCGGGTTCCGGAGCAGGAGTCATGCCCAGCTGCGAGAGCCGGAGAGCCGTGCTGAAACCCTCCCGGGCTGACGCTCACAAGTCCTGGTGAGTAAGTTATAACAGTGTCGGCTTACTAACATTTCCCCATCCACTACTCCTTACAAAAAATAACTGCAGTCAAATGAATGTGCAACTATCTAGGATCAACAAGTCTCTCGAGCGAGCTGATGCATCCCAAGGCTCTTTGTTTCCGTGAGTGTCTACCGCGAGGATGAATATATAAAGTATAAAATAGCCTACGTTTATGGTTTGACAAACATCATGTATAATTTGTGCAAAACTGATCACAATTAAAGCCACAAAGACATAACAACATTATGACCCAAGACCGCTCACAAGTGTGTGAGGAAAAGAGAAGAAACAGTTCCTGGAAGAGAATTTGAATAGCTGACTTTGTCGAAGTCACAGTTTAGCGGAGTGAGTAGAAATGTCCTAATGTCCTCATATATCTTTAGTTATCATTTTAGAGAGATGTAAAAAGACTTCACGGATATCTTATTCAGTCCGCTGAGATGAGAGGAACATGAGAGGAAACGCCGCTTCCGCACTGATCTGTAGCGCGCGCGTCAGTGCACGAGGAGCTTACTATACACATAACACCAGACTTCAATCTGATATAAACACAACAACAACTTCAAGCTTTTAATGCTGTTTTTACCTACACTTTTACTATAATAAAACAAATTATATTCAAATTATAAAAATCCGTAACATCGTATCTAATGAAACACAACATGCAATCCAACTATTGACACTTAACCAAGTTGCATGTGACTATGCTATGACTCAGCAATTTAGTTATAAGCAGATCTGTAGAAATTATTCATGTCATTGTCCAGCTCAGTTCAGTTCTCATTCCAATGGCATCAGTACATCATTTATAATAATGGAATGAACAAAACTGCACTGAATATACTGTTTGTTTGTTTTGTTTGTGTTGTAGGAAAGCGGCAAGCCATTTGAAAATGTGTACAGTGTACCCCTTCTTTGCATCAGAGGAAGCATAAGGAGAGAGGAGAAGATAGACAGTGAAAAGACACTCGACAGATGTTTGATGAGACTTTATTTCTGAAATGCATTAAAGGTCACTTACATTCTAGTTAGCCATCAAATGTAAACCTGATTTTTAGACAGTATTTAAATGAGATTAATAACTCCAGCTACTTACAGGCCTACAGTTCTGGATATTTCATACTATTACATTGTGATGCATCCCTGAAATCATAATCACACCATGTTCATTTGTTAATCAGAGGGGAACTGATCCTTAAACAAACATACACCTCACCCCACCCCCGCGCCATTCTGTTCCCTGATGGTGTTTTTGTTCCTTGCCACTTAGGTTTCAGTACTGTGACAGTAAGGTGTGGAAACTGACATTTTTTCTTCTTGTGTGATGTTAGCATTTTCAGGAAAATGCACTGGTTAACACTGAACTAAAAACAGAAGACCACAAATATAATTCTAACAGAAGATGAGGGCTGCTGGTGGAACCAAGCCGCTCACTAACGGTTAGCAGTAATCTAGTTTATTTTATTTGATATTTTATTAAACTACTATCTTTTATAGTTTTAGAAATAAATAATAACTGCTATTGTATTTCAGGAAGCTAAGAGCTGGCTGGGCGTGCTGTAGAATCAGTGGTACAAGTCCCTCTGTCTCCTCAGCCTGTAAGAATCTTCAGACCTGAAGAGACGAGGAGTTAATGACTTCACAAGTGCTAAACGATTTAAAATAGTAGTGCCCAATCTCTTATGGAAAACAGAGAGAGAGAGAGAGAGTGGAAACAGTAATGAAATCTAGCTGTTTTATAAGCAATTATTCTCAATGCTTAACATCGCTATCAACAATGTCGTGCGATTCTTTCTGATTGACTGACAGGTTTGCATAAAACAATTAGTGGTATAGATAAGGGTACCCTCAGTTTCATCACCATTTTAAATTAAGGTGTGCCTTTTCTTTACTGGCTTCAACACACACTTCTGTAACCCAAAAAAACTAATGAAAATTACTGAGTGTCTAACCCTTCCTACGCAATTATCTCCACAAACATTAAAGGGTTCGTTCACACCCAAAAATGTAAATTGTCATTAAATTACTCACTCCTCATGCGTTCCAAACCCTTTGGTTCCATCTTTCAAAACACAAATGAAGATATTTTTGATTGAAATCCAAAGAACTTTTCTTCCCTGACCCCCTCTAGAGGTCCTCAAGCCCCTCTATAAGGCATCAACGCAAACTTACTAACACATTACAGTTCCAGACAGTAGAAAGACATTGTGGAAAGTAATCACCTTGTGACTATTCTTTTATCTCCACGTGTTCAACTTAATTTTTGTCTTCTGTGGCATGGAACACACCACTTCATACGCATTGTGATTCAATCTCGTGAATGCACAGTACAGGCCTCATATATTTGTAAATAATTGTAAATTAGGTTTTTTTTTTTTTTTTTTTTGTTTTGGACTCCTAAACAACACACGACAAAACACATTCTCCTTACACCAGCAACTTCGCTTTGTGCTGCTGCCTTCATAATTGAGCGTCCAAAACAACTGGACTTGGTCACATTAAGTATTTTACCATGTTCTTTCCCCTATTATTGTCCGTTTTCCACCGTTCTTTGGAACTTGAATGATGTGTAGTTGCATTGGCTGGTCTATTGCAGGGTCAGAAAAGCTCGCGCTCCTCCTCATATTCTTTAAAAAATCTCTCGCATTTTCTCATTTCCTTTAAAAAAATAATCCTTTGTTTTTTGATGTTCCTAAGAAGAGGAAGGAAGTTTTCTTACGGGTGTGTGCAGACCACACACAGGGTTACTAATATAATGACCGAATTGGAAAGTTTTTGGTTAATTTTATTCTACCTCTTTAAAAAGGGCAAACAGCCTTTAACCACAATGGTTACGTTATCTGGTATTGAAGACAGAGGGCAAAAAAAAAAACAAACAAAACAAAAAAAAAAAAAAATAAGACAATGCATCTAAGTTTAGGGCAAAACATTTCTGAAAAAAAAAAAAAAAAAAGAAAAAAAATTATGAAAAAAAGGTTGCCAAAAAGTAAAAAAAAAAGTCTCGTTAAAAAACAAACATTAAATAACACAACAACATAAAACAACCAAACTAATGTCAAAAAAATAAAAACATTAAAAAAATAAAACAAAAAAAAAAAAAAATTTAAAAAACACAATAATTAAAAAAAATCACTTAACAAAATTCAACAAAAAAAATAAACAATTCTGTGGAAACAATTTTTTTATTTTTATTTTTTTTTTTTTTTCAGTATGAATAAGTATGAATAACGGCCTGTCTACGGGTTTTAAGGCCGTAGCGTTAAAAGAGGTTTTTACTTAAACAATTTTAATTTCCTACTATACTCTTCAATGGATCGGCAAAAAAACACAAAGAAACATCTTACCTTTTACTTTATCTACTTGTTCATCTAATCATCTCTACTTCAATGGAGGGCAAAAAAAAACCACCCCAAAAAAAAAAGCCAATCCCCACCCGTTTTTCTATTTTCGCGGGGTCTTTTTTCCTCCACCCCCTCATATATTAAAAGCATGTAATGCACACCTACCCAAATCACATGGATTAAGCCCGTATTGTGATATGGTTAGAGGGTACACAAAGTATTAAAATGAAGGGGGGGGGCACAAATTATTTTTATTATTTTAAAACGCACTTAATGTCCTACTTGAAGCATTTTGAAAAGCGAACAGAAAAAAAAAAAACCGAAATGAGAAAGAGGGCAAGAATACTTGGGATGGGGACTCTGTACAGTATTAAACATAATTGTTTCTATCTATGTTCTTTTTTTTTTTTTTTTTTTTTATTTTATGCTTTTTTTTTTTTTTTTTTTTTTTTTTTTTTTGTTGTTTTTTTTTTTTTGCTTTGTTTTGCTTTTTTTTTTTTTTTTTTCATTTATTTTTTTTTTTTTTTTTTTTGTTACACAAAAGTTTTTTTTTTTTTTTTTTTTTGGGTTTTTTTTTTTTTTAACACTTAAGGTTTTTTTTTTTTTTTTTTTTTTTTATTTTTTTTTTTTGGTTTTTTTTTTTTTTTTTTTTTATTTTTTTTTTGTTTTTGCTTTTTCCAGTTTTTTTTTTTTTTTTGCTATGGTCTATGTTTTCTATGGACTTTTTTTGGCAGGGTTTGAAAGTTTTTTTTTTTCATTATAAAGATTTGGGGGTGGGGTGGGAAGCTTTTTTTTTTTTTTTTTTTTTTTGGAACGACATGAGGGGGGAGTATTTTTTTTTTTTTTTTTTTTTTTTTTTTTTTTTTTTTTTGGAGTTTTCAAAAGGCAGAGCTACTCTACGATTCTAAATAATCTATGCTTTTTTTTTTTTGTTTTTTTTTTACGCCAGAAACGGTGTTACCTTGTGCAAAGGGGAAGTTTGCATGGACTGTATCAGTCGTTAAGATGGTCAGAAGGCTCAGAGATTTTCATATTAAGGATCTTTAAATATTCCTATTGTGTTCTGATTTATGAAGTGGAGTAGACCTTATTTTTTCCTTAATGACAATTAGTACCGTCGAGTAGGATTGATGACCAGAAGAACTTTTTTTTTTGTATGACAAGGATACATGGACAACAGCAATGGTCAACCGTTTGAACGGCAAAAAAAAAAGCTTAAACAATTGCTATGCTGTATGCGGTCGCCGTGGGGGGGGGTGGCGGGATTAGGGGCAAGTTAAGACTGATCCTGGATGCCAATTTTAATGATCCTGGATCAACTAACTGTCTAAAAATAGACTTAACCCAATCTAAACCTAAACCATACCCATAATATTCCTAAAACTCGCAATCGTGAAATGATCAGCTGGTATAAACAAAGTGGTAGAAGCACCTACCCTGATCGTCAACCTAAACCAAAATTTCCTGAAAAAGTTATCCCTCAATTCTAATGGGTTGAATAGGAATGTTGATCCAGGAACAACAAGGATGTTTTTCCAGAGAGGTATGTTGTACTTGGTTAAATCACGCTCCCCATCTGTATTCACTTACAAATACTTGAAGCTTTCATAAAATTAAAAAAGGAAACACCCAAAAACTGTACATGGCATCATCACGAAGATGAACTATATGTTTATATGTGAAAGTTTGGAGGGGACGTCGGATGGCGTTGCGTGGGGATGTAATGCCGTGTGTCCATTAATCGAACCTACGAACAAGCCTTTAACCGATGTAAAAACCAGGAACATGAAATAAAAGCTCACTGTAAAAGATTTTGGAGGTCAAAACTCAAAATTTTATGCTGGCTTGCAGCACTGAAAACATTAAAATATTTTAAATAAAAAAACAAAAAAAAAAAACATTTAAATCGCAGTGGCATTATTAATGCTGACCAATATGGCCATTAGAAATGAACTGGGAATGGTATGAATACTTTTAACAAGCACTTGGTGACATCACAATTCAAGATTTATTTTTAAGCCTATCTAAATATACCTGTAATGAAAAGTGTAACTGAAACGTGAGAATTTCCTACATCCAAAATAGTGTTTCCACATCTAAGATAAAGTCACGTCATAAGACCCCCAGCGGAACGATGAGGAGGATAAGCTCTTCAAAAAATTAATCCTGCCTGAAGATGAGGAAAGAAATGTGCATAGATGATTTTTAAATAAACACGGAAGTACATTTAGTGTAACTTGCCTGTTATTTTAAGGTTTAAAGAAAATTCAAATAATTTATTGTTGCCTTTGCTGTTTGAGCACATTCACTATTGTTTTGTCTACGTTTAATTCCTTATATTGCAGATGTGTGCAAATAAAACTTATTTTGAATATTCTGGTTGCATTCAAATGTTACTGTTCAGCATTTTATTTGTATTGCACTTGTGGGTTGTATTGAATTGTACTTCATTGTATTTATATATTCCAGTACTACTGGCTTGTTTCTATTGCAAATATTTGTTAATAATACTTTTTTTAACTGTAGTAATTTTTTTGTAAGGGGCTCCACCCCGGGTGTTTCTCTGCACAAGCCCGGTGCACCTCAGGAACACGATCTGCCCAGATGTCCTTCAACTCCGCAGCAGAGGACCCCTGTGCTGCCTCCAGTCTTCGAGATCCTCCACTCCGGAACCGCTTTCTCTCCCCTCCGCGAGACGGAACGCGGCGCTGTGATGTCGTCAGGAGACTCCATCGTCCGACACGTCCGTGCTACGATAGCCGAAGGTAAAGTGCACCCTCCCTGTTTCCCCCACTGTTGCTCGTGTTTCTCGATGGTTCTGCACAGATACCCGTGATCCTGAAGGCCGACGAACAGAAGAACAGAAACTGCTCTTTGTTAATAATTGGAATCTTTTCTGGGAGCGTCCCTAGGCTTTTTTCGCACTGATGGCCCGCACACCCAGCAGAGTCGGAGCAGAACTCCTGTCGGACAATATCTCCAGGACTACTACGCTCCATATGACTAGTAAGCCAATTCTCAAATAACTGCTATGATGGCTTTTGTTCTACCCCGCTTAAATGTTTAGAAGTACTTGCGCTTTCCAATCTATTACGACTGTGTCTGTTCCCCGATAGTGAGGTCAAAATATAAATTTAATGTAGGATCTAGAAAAAAATCTTATCGTGATTAAACCAGAAAAAATTTTAAAATAAATGACAAAAACAATTTCTAAAGTTTTTTGGGCTCCTAAACATAGACCACTTCACACCCAAAGCAGTTATTGTAAATAAAATGATCACAGATAAATAGTTTTGATGTACTCTGCTTGACTGAAACCTGGCTAAAACCCAAATGATTATATTGGTCTAAATGAGTCTACTCCACCAAACTACTGTTATAAACATGAGCCCTGTCAGACTGGTCGTGGGGGATGTGTTGCAACAATATATAGTGATATCCTCAATGTTACCCAGAAAACAGGATACAAGTTTAAATCATTCGAAATACTTATGCTTAATGTTACACTGTCAGATATTCAAAAGAAATCTATCGTATCTCTTTCTCTGGCTACTGTGTATAGACCACCAGGGCCGTATACAGAATTCCTAAAATAATTTGGAGATTTCCTCTCAGACCTGTTGGTTACCGCTGATAAAGAATCAGAATCAGAATGAGCTTTATTGCCAGGTATGTTCATAAAGTGCTAATTGTCAGAGATTTTAACATTCACGTTGATAATACAAATAGGATTTGCATTTCCTGACCTAATAAACTGTTTTGGAGTCAAGCAAAATGTCACCGGGCCCACTCATCGTTTTAATTATATGCTAGATTTAATTATATCACATAGAATTGATCTTACTGATATAGATATCGTACCTCAAAGTGATGATTGTTCCAGCCACCAAAGGCAGATTCACAAATAACCTGTCTGATTTATCTCAGCTGCTCTGTGTACCCATAAATACACATGAACTAGACAAAATGACTGGCAACATGGGCACTATCTTCTCTAATACATTAGAAGCTGTTGCCCCCATCAAATGAACGGTGAAAAAGTTTAGAGAAAAACGTACTGTGCCATGGTACAACAGTAATACCCACTCTCTCAATAAAGAAACTCAAAGTCTGAGCGCAAATGGAGAAAAACTAACTTGGAAGTTTTTAGAATTGTGTGGAAAAAACAGTATGTCCAGCTATAGACAGGCTCTAAAAACTGCCAGGGCCGAGCATATCCACAAACTCATAGAAAACAACCAAAACAATCCAAGGTTTTTATTTAGGTTTTATCACAGTGGCTAGATTAACAAATAACCAGACGCCACCCGATCTAAATATTCCCTCACAGTTTAATAGTAATGACTTTATGAATTTTTTCACTGATAAAATAGATAACATCAGAAAATACAATAACAAATATAGATTCTACAGTGTCTAATACTTTAGTTTTATCCATCGCACTCAAAGATAAATTGCAGTGCTTTACAACTATAGGACAGGAAGTGCTAAATAAACTGATCACTGCATCTAAACCAACAACATGTTTATTAGATCTGTACCCACTAAATTACTGAAAGAGTTTTGTTACCTGTAGCAGAAGAAACGCTTCTCGATATTATTAACTTGTTGTTATATTTAGGTCACATCCCAAAACCATTAAAGCTGGCGGTTATTAAGCCTCTTATTAAGAAAACCACAACTAGATCCTAGTGAAACTGGCAAATTACAGACCCATTTCAAATCTTCTATTCTAAAATTCTTCCAAGTCTAAAATTTTAGAAAAATTTGTGTCTGCTTAAATGTGCTCCTTCCTGCAAAAAAAATTATCTCTATGAAGAATTTCAGTCAGGTTTCAGGCCCCATCATAGCACAGAAACTGCACTTGTTAAAATTACAAATGACTTGCTTCTTGGCATCAGACCAAGGCTGATCTCATTGCTAAATTTTACTTGATCTTAGTGCTGTGTTCGACACCATAGATCACGACACACTCATAGATCGATTACAAAAACTATACAGGTATCCAAGGGCAGGCTTTAAGATGGTTTAGATCCTACCTGTCCAATCGTACCACTTTGTTTATTTAAACAAAGGGGAGTCATCTCATGTATCACCAGTAAAATATGGAGTGCCACAAGGATCTGTCCTAGCTCCTCTGCTATTTTCAATATACATGTTGCCCCTTGGTAATATCATTAGAAAACACGGGACAAGTTTCCACTGTTATGCTGATGATACTCAACTATATATCTCAACAAGACCAGATGAAACTTCTAAATTATCTAAGCTAACAGAGAGTGTTAAAAATGTAAAAGATTAGATGACCAATAATTTTCTCCTATTAAATTCAGATAAGACAGAGATATTACTTATTGCACCAAAAAAACATTACACAGAATCTTCTTGTAGATTACAATTTGCAATTAGACGGATGTACTGTTACTTCCTCTACTGTCAAAAAATCTGGGTGGTTATATTAGACAGTAACTTGTCTTTTGAAAAATCATATTTCCCATGTTACAAAAACAGCATTCTTCCATCTTAGAAACATTGCCAAGCTACGAAACATGTTACCTGTTCCTGATGCAGAAAAGCTAGTTCATGCGTTCATGACCTCTAGATGGACTATTGTAATGCACTGCTAGCTGGTTTGTCCTGAATCTTCAAATAAACAAGCTACAGGTAGTCCAAAATGCAGCGGCTAGAGTCCTTACCAGGTCAAGAAAATATGATCATATTACCCAAATTTTACAGTCTCTGCATTGGCTACCTATTAAGTTCCGTATCGGTTACAAAATATTATTACTTACTTATAAGGCACTTAATGGCTTAGCTCCTGCGTACCTAACTAGTCTTCTACCACGCTACAAATCAATCACGCTCCCCAAGGTCACAAACGCTGGACTTTTGATAGTACCTAGGATAGCAAAGTCACACTAAAAGAAGTAGAGCTTTTTCGCATTTGGCTCCCAAACTCTGGAATAGCCTTCCTGATAATGTTCGGGGTTCAGACACACTTCCTCTGTTTAAATCCAGATTAAAAAAACACACCTCTTTGGCCAAGCATTCAAATAATGCATCTCATAATTTTGGACTGCAGTTATATCTGATCAAATGCGCATTAATATTCTTTAGCTTGGGTTAAACTAATTAATTTTACTTGGCTGGAAAACAGCAGCTACGCTAATTATGTCTCTATTTGTTTCTCTGTTTCTGCTGGATTTACATCCCATGGCAACTAGGGATTTACACAAGCTCCAGTCTGGATCCAGAACACACCTGAGAAGAGATGATGCCAACCCCTCAGAGGACCTCAGATGATGCTAACCCAGAGAAACATACACAGAACTACCACATTTTTTGCTATAAGTTTGATTGCATAATTGCTGTTAATAGTGTTTGAATCGTCTGTTTGTTTTACGTCTTTTCATTGATTTTTCTTGAACATTTCTGCCGTATGCACATAAACTGACAGTCATCACTGATAAGCTACTCCTAAATATTGTAGAAATTTAATTTTCTGTAAAGTTGCTTTGCAATGATTTGTATCGTAAAAAGCGCTATACAAATAAACTTGAATTGAATTGAATTAAAGGCGGGATAATGGTATGGGGCTGTTTTTGAAGGGTTGTGTTAGGACACTTGCTTCCAGTAAATGGAAATCTTAATGCTTCAGCACAAGGCTGTGCTTCCAGTTTCATGGGATCAGTTTGAAGAAGTCCCCTTTTTTTAATCCAGTGACCCAGTGCACAAGGCAAGGTCCATAAGACATAGTTGGATCAGTCAGACCTACGATGTTAATGCTGTAGATGATTCTCATTCCTCTCCTGGGGAGAGAAGTTGAGCAGGGAATAGTCATCTGTTTGTCCCAAAATGTCTTTGTTCATGTCTCGAGCCCAACCCACTCTTGGGACTTTGCTCCTATAAGCAAGATCCCCATAGGACTAAAGATTCAGGTTTATTAACTAAAACATGTGATAAGGGCTGGTTTTGAACATTTGGTAAACTGTGAAAATCTTGAATTCAGTTAGTCCAGGAATAGAAGCCATGAGACACAGGAGGAAAGTTGAATATCAGAGTGAATTAGACAGAAAAGAAAATACACACAAATCAAAATCCTAACGCTGATAAACAACGATGTCCTTCCTGAAAGAGATCAGTCCGTTGGTGAAGAAGCGTTTTCTCTCAGGAATTATGTTTTATCGAGACGTGCGGAACAGATCACAGCTGAAATACAACATGTGCTATTACTTTGATAATAGTCTCTCTTCTTTTATTTTTTTTTATGACATTATGGTATTTTGGGGCAAATTCATCAGTGAGTAACATGAATAGATTGTGTGATGCCCTCATTTCTGAAAAACTTGTCACTTTTTAGTTTTTGACTTTATGAGCATTTTTGTTCACTTATGTATTATATTAGAATTAGATAACCAACTCTTATCCTGAATCTTATTTTTATTGAGCAATAGTCTGATTTTATGGTTACACAGGACAACATACAGGTGCATCTCAATAAATTAGAATGTCATGGAAAAGTTCATTTATTTCAGTAATTCAACTCAAATTGTGAAACTCGTGTATTAAATAAATTCAATGCACACAGACTGAAGTAGTTTAAGTCTTTGGTTCTTTTAATTGTGATGATTTAGGCTCACATTTAAAAAAAAAAAACACCAATTCACTATCTCAACAAATTAGAATATGGTGACATGCCAATTAGCTAATCAACTCAAAACACCTGCAAAGGTTTCCCGAGCCTTCAAAATGTTCTCTCAGTTTGGTTCACTAGGCTACACAATCATGGGGAAGACTGCTGGAAGGAGCCACAAACATTCATTGGCCAAGAAGCTGGCTGTTCACAGAGTGCTGTATCCAAGCATGTTAACAGAAAGTTGAGTGGAAGGAGAAAGTGTGGAAGAAAAAGATGCACAACCAACTGAGAGAACCGCAGCCTTATGAGGATTGTCAAGCAAAATCGATTCAAGAATTTGAGTGAACTTCACAAGGAATGGACTGAGGCTGGGGTCAAGGCATTGAGAGCCACCACACACAGACGTGTCAACGAATTTGGCTACAGTTGTCGTATTCCTCTTGTTAAGCCACTCCTGAACCACAGACAACGTCAGAGGCGTCTTACCTGGACTAAGGAGAAAGAAGAACTGGACTGTTGCCCAGTGGTCCAAAACTCCTCTTTTCAAGATGAGAGCAAGTTTTGTATTTCATTTGGAAACCACGGTCCCTAGAGTCTGGAGGACGGGTGAAGAAGCTCATAGCCCAAGTTGCTTGACAGTCCAGTGTTAAGTTTCACAGTCTGTGATGATTTGGGGTGCAATGTCATCTGCTGGTGTTGGTCGCATTTTTGTTTTTTCGACAAACCAAAGTCAATGCACACGTTTACCAAGAAATTTTGGAGCACTTTCATGCTTCCTTCTGCTGACCAGCTTTTTGAAGATGCTGATTTCATTTTCCAGCAGGATTTTGACACCTGCCCACACTGCCAAACAGCACCAAAAGTTGGTTAAATGACCATGGTGTTGGTGTGCTTGACTGGCCAGCAAACTCACCAGACCTGTTACGTCCCCAGAGAGAGAAATCTATGAGGTATTGTCAGAACAAGAGACCAAACAACAATGCAGATGAGCTGAAGGCCACGTGTCATCCAGAAAAACCTGGGCTTTCATACCACCTCAGCAGTGCCACAAACTGATCACCTCCATGCCACGCCGAATTGAGGCAGTAATTAAAGCAAAAGGATCCCCTACCAAGTATTGAGCACGTGTACAGTAAATGAACATACTTTCCAGAAGGCCAACAATTCACTAAAAATGTTTTTTTTTTTTTTGGTCTTATGAAGTATTCTAATTTGTCGAGATGTGAATTGGTGGGTTTTGAAGAACCAACTGTTAAAAGTGAGCCAAAATCATCACAATTAAAATAACCAAAGACTTAAACTACTTCAGTCTGTGTGCACTGAATTTATTTAATACCAGAGTTTCACAATTTGAGTTGAATTACTGAAATAAATGAACTTTTCCACGACATTCTAATTTACTGAGAAGCACCTGTATTGTCCTTTTATGATTCATCTGATTTTTATGTCAGCTGATTTTAGGGTGAGAGAAGAAACTATAATGAGGTGCTTGATTTGTGTTCTGGAGATCTGCACAGAGGAATAAAACCATCACATTTGTCCATCAAGTGGGTAAAAGCTTTATTTATATCAGCCAGAGAACAGAAATAACACTGAAAAAATATGATTACAAATATTTTATTTGAATAAAACCATTAATTATTGATCATTATTATTAATTATTAATATATATTAACTAAATGAGTGATTTCCATCAACAACAAACAGAGGTTGAGAAAAGCACAGAAACACATTGTCACTCAGCAGGACTCACACACACACACTGATCTTACTGTCTATATGAGGATTTATTACACACATTTATTCTGACGTTATTTCAGTGACAGAAGTTCAGCAGCAGTATTAATGTCATGAAGAGACTCTATAACATCTAACTGTTACTGATTCATCATGCAGCTCAAAGCATTATGGGTAGAATCTCTCGTCAATCTATTCTGATTCATCAACACAGTTTCACTGATGATCCTAAACCAACACTAAACCCAGGATAGAGCGTCTGAGTGAATGTGGTCTGGACTGTGTGGATGAGGCTCATTGTGTCAGAGACGCTGTAGAAGGACAGAGTTCCTGCACTGTGATCCACAAACACTCCTATTCTATAATTATCATCAAACAATACTATTCTAGAGTTATCATCAAACAATATTATTCTACTGCTGATGGACTCTACAGGGAGATCAGTGTGTATGTTATTGTGTCTGAATGAGTAACCAGAGAGAGAGCAGCACAAACTCCAGGACTGATCATTATTTCCAAAAACACACTCATCACCTCCCTTCCTGCTGATGCTCTTATATGACACTGACATACACACACCATCATTCCCACTACACTCCAGCTCCCAGTAACAGCGTCCACACACACTCTCTCTACACAACACCTGCCACACACGATCAAATCTGTCTGGATGATCAGGATACGGCTGATCTGTGACAGTGAATGTAATCACTCTGTTGTTCTCAGACAGACGGAGCCATTCATTCACTGTGTTCAGATCCAGAGTGAGCCGATGGGAGTCTGATGGAGATAAAACACATCAGAATCAGCAATTATAAATCTGTTTGATCTTTTCATGTAGCTGAACTCTTCATGTTCAGTGTATCATCAGTGTCTCAGTACAGATGAATAGATATCTGTGCACATCATCATTTACATCATCAGTTATAAAACTCTTCTTTCACCTTCTACAGGAAGAACATGAACACACTCAGTGAGTTTTTCTCCTGGTTTTCTTACTGACTTACATTGTAGGAAGTCCTTCCTGGTTCTGGGAACAATGTTGGTGAATGTGACTGTGGAAATCAACAGACATGAACAGTGAGATTCCTCATGATCCTGTATCTATTCCTAAACACATTTCTAATATGATGTTCTCCATGATATGAGAGGATTATGGACTGGTTTCTGAGAGCAGATGAATCTCCAGGACTTTACCTCTGTCTGAGATCTTCTTGAGCTCCTCTTTGCAGAAATCCTCCAGTTTGTCTCTCAGCTGATGGACAGATTCTCTCAGAGCATCAGAAGAGAAGAGAGAACTGAAGAGATCATCATTTCCGTCTGTAGATTCAGGAGGTGCTGAGAGAGACTGGAAACTCTACAGAAAACACAAATCATCAGCTCCACACTTCATCCAATAACCTGCAGGAACATCAGATTTGATCTTTGTCTGTGGGACTGTTTGGACAGATGCACAGTGAATATATTGTCAGAGAATATTTTAAAGGATGGGTAAATTGAGCTGTACACGAATATAAGTGCAACATAATCTGAACTACTAGACACTGAAACTTCACAAGGACCTTTAAGACATGGTCAGGTTTTGTTTGGTTTCAGTACGCTGAAGCATTGTTCAGTCACTCCAGGATTTCATGAAACATTTTAAACAAAATCAAGGAAACACATATTATTAGCATCAGCTTGCATTTTTGTCTTTCTGTAATTTTCCGAACAAAATAATATTATTCAGAGAGAGAAGCTACATTAGCAAATAAAAATCCATAACTGAAAGTCCAAACAAATGAATCAAAATGTGTTGAAGTCTGGTGCTGCTGAATGAGTTGAAAAGTTCTGACATGAGACACATTTGAGCAAGATTTCCAGAGCTGAAAGCCATTCATTTCTTTCAAAAGAAGATGATCAGATGAGAGTCTGATGATTATATAATAACACACTCATGAAATGTTTCTCTGTGAGTCTCTGTCACAGCAGGATCTGCTCAAGTCCACTCTGACCCTGTTCTTCTAGATCTGTGTAACCTGCAGAAACTGGATGTGATCCTGTGTGTGTGAAAGCTGCTCCAGCTCAGCGTCTCTCCTCCTCAGATCATTGATCTCCTGCTCCAGTCGCTCCAGTCGTTCTTCAGCTCGACTCAATGCAGTCTTTTCCTGATCTCTGATCAGTCGTATCAGCTCAGAGCGGCTTCTCTCAATGGAGCGGATGAGCTCAGTAAAGATCCTCTCACTGTCCTCCACTGCTGTCTGTGCAGAGCGCTGTTAGGACACACAGTGATTCAGCTTCAGTGAGTCTGAACTGAGACGGAGACAAACTTCTCTTCTTCTCCAGACTCACCTTATGAGACTCCACAGTCTCTCTCAGCTGCTGAAGATCTTTCTCTCTCTGCTGGATTCTCTGCTGGAGCGTCTTCTGCGTCTCCTTCAGCTGCTTCTGCAGGACAAACAGATGAGAGTGAATCTCACAGAAAACTACTGACTCTAAATCATCATGAACAGATGAATCCAGGAAAAGTGGAGCTGATAACTAATGACTGTAGGTTCAAACTCCAGAAGTGATGATTGATCATTTATCAGCATCACACATGAATTAAGACCTGTTTCAAACTACAAGTGTAAGAATAAAAGTCAAACAGACAGACGTAGAGCTTCACACTGACAGTGTTTCTGTGTTCTACATAATTAAGATCTGTCTCTAGACAGAAAATAAATGAACAAAATGAAGCTATAAATGACTGAAATCATCTGTATTCAGTCAGATTTACTGAACAGAAGGTCATCTGTCAATGCATTTATATTGTATTTTTGCTGATGAAAGTATATATGTTGTCAAAGAACGGGGGAATAGTTCACTCCTGTCACAACGCTGTGCTGTTAGTACACATGAAGACGATGATGAAGGTTACAGTCTTTAATAAATCCACAGGCAAGATTTACAAACAGAGAGAACAGCTACAACACATCTACACATGGAAGAGACCCGACAGTTATGACCGGAAACAAACAAACTAAAGTACTAAATCAAACAAAATCACTAGCCATGAGAATGAAAATGGTGCAGACTGAAAACAAAGTACAAACTCTGTGAATATGTGACAGCTCCATTATTTTTTGTTGCTTAATCAAAGCCTATTTTATGAAAGATTGTGTTGATGAAGGTTTATGGTGCTTTTTCAGTAAACAGTGAAACTCTTTTTGAGGCTGCTGTTATTTCTGCTGTCGTGTGAATACTGTAAGCTGTTCATAATGTGCCAATAATAAACATGAGTGTCAGCAATATTTCATCAGTGTCTAGTGTTAAATACCTGTTTCTCTGTCCTCTGTGCTGCAGCTGATACAGTTTCATGGTTTTTATGTTCATCCATACACAGCACACATATACACTTCTGATCTGTGCGACAGAAAACCTCAAGGAGCTTCTCATGTTTCTTGCAGATCATCTCCTGCAGTCGTCCAGTGGCTTCAATCAAACTGTGTCTCTTTCCTCTAAAGAAGCTCTCATGTTGTTCGAGGTGATTCTGACAGTAAGAGTTCAGACACAGCAGACAGGACTTGATGGCTCTGTATTTTCTTCCAGTACAGACGTCACACTGCACATCTCCAGCTCCAGCGTCACAGTCAGCAGAGAGTCTGGTCTTCTTCATTTTCTCCACCACTTCAGCCAGCATGGTGTTTCTAGCTAAAGCAGGTCTTGGACTGAAGGTCTGTCTGCACTGAGGACAGCTGTAGACTCTCTTCTGATCCTCCTGATCCCAGCAGTCTGTAATACAGCTCTTACAGTAACTGTGTCCACAGGGAATGGCCACTGGATCCTTCAGGAGATCCAGACACACTGGACACATGAACTCATCCTGAGAAAATCTGGCTTCTGCCATTTTACTGCATGAATACAGAGACACAAACACACAACAGCTCAACTACACTTCAGTTTCTCTTTCCTTAAAATCATGTGATTCCTGTTTACGCACTCTGTGTTTTTGAGTGACATGTGTAAAACAGGTGTGTCTGTGAGTCTGTAACGCAGGTTCCTCATTCCTGCTGAGTTGTTATTAAAGTGAACACAAAGATTGTTGAATCAGGTGTGTTTAATCAGAGACTAAACTGAACTCTGTGGGAAAGTGACTCTCCTGGACGAGGAATGGGGAACACTGATGATGAAATGTCTACTAGATGTCAGTCTCTGACCAACACTCAAAGAATTCAAGAGAAGCACGACAACAGCCTTAAAACCTACACTAATACTACATCTCAATTACTACACTTGTACTGCAGGACAGAAAACTGTGTCCAGATTTACAGCTTCTTCTTGAATCTTCAGCCGGCTGGCAGGAGCCTCCCCTGACGGGTCACCTGACCTTCAGTGTCATGAGCTTACACAAGGGGTGCTTGTGCTTGTCTCTAATTTGACCGCGATGAGGCGAGGATCGAGGAGAGAGGAGGAGGCTTCCTGAGAAACTATGAGCAAGGATACACAGGTGTATCCTTTGCAGAAGTGTTTTTCATTAAAAAACCAGACGCACATATAAATTCTCCTCCCCCTTGTTGTAATCATTTTAATTTATATTTTCTCTTTTCAGTTTAAATAAACCAAACATGTCATATATTTCAAACAGGGCATCTTGCTTTATAAAAGAGCAGGCCATATGAGTCACTTCCTGTTTGTTGAGTCATGTCTTCCGGCGCTGGGACACCACGGACCCTGAGTGCATCCATCAGGGCCGTATACTTTAGAACTGCTAATACTCTATTCACACACATTACCATTGCTTTACTCACTGTTACTTGCTTTAATGGCGGATGTATGTCTACCTTTAAGTGCAGGTGACAACACGTTCGAGGCCGTGGAGAAGCAGATTCGGGTCCTGGAGCAGAGGCAGTCCCAGCTGAGAGAGCGGAGACATGCTCACAAGTCAGGGGTAAGTATACAGCGCACTGCTAACAGTCCCACCACCTCTACCCCGTGTGTTTCTCTGCACAGGCCCGGTGCACCCAGGACGCGATCTGCCAAGATGTCCTTCACTCCGGCGCCGGGACACCACGGACCCTGGGTGCATCCGCAGCGGAGGACGCGAGCCAGGCCCCGGGCGACAACCTCTCCCAATCCGGTCTTCGAGATCTACACATGGAACCGCTTCTCTCCCCATCCGGTCTTCGGAACTGCTTCGTCTGTGATCGTCGGAGACTCCATCGTCCGACACGTCCGTGCTAAGTTAGCCGAAGGTAAAGTGCACGCTCACTGTTTCCCTGGTGCTCGTGTTCTCATTGTTTCTGCGCAGATACCCGCGATCCTGGAGGCCGATGAGAGCCACAGAATGGTCGTGCTTCACGCCAGGGTTAACGACACCACGCAGCGGCAGACGGAGATGCTGAAGAGGGACTTCAGGAGCCTGATCGAGATGGTGTGCAGCACAACGCCTGCAGCGACGATCATCGTGTCAGGACCTCTCCCCACGTATCGATGAGGACACGAAAGGTTCAGTAGATGTTTTGCTTTAAATGAATGGTTATTGTCATGGTGTAAAGAACAGAAACTGCTCTTTGTTAATAATTGAAATCTTTTCTGGGAGCGTCCTAGGCTTTTTCGTGCTGATGGCCCGCACCCCAGCAGAGTCGGAGTAGAACTCCTCTCGGACAACATCTCCAGGACTCTACGCTCCATGTGACTAGTAAGCCAATTCTTAAATAACTGCTATGATGGCTTTTATTCTACCCGCTTAAATGATAGAAGTACTTGCGCTGCCCAATCTATTAAGACGGTGTCTGTGCCCCAAATAGTGAGGTCAAAATATAAATTTAATGTAGGATCTAGAAAAAATCTTATCGTGATTAAACCAGAAAAATGTAAAATGAACAAAAACGATTTTTAAAGTTTGGGCTCATAAACATTAGATCACTCACACCCAAAGCAGTTATTGTAAATGAAATGATCACAGATAATAGTTTTGATGTACTCTGCTTGACTGAAACCTGGCTAAAACCAAATTATTATATTGGTCTAAATGAGTCTACTCTACCAAACTACTGTTACAAATGATGCATTAGGACTTGCGTTTACTGACTTAATAAACTCTTTTGGAGTCAAGCAAAATGTCACCAGGCCCACTCATCGTTTTAATTATACGTTAGATTTAATTTTTACATTTACATTTAATCATTTAGCGGACGCTTTTATCCAAAGTGACTTACAAATGAGAACAATAGAAGCAATCAAACCAACGAGAGAACAACAACAATATACAAGTGCCATGACAAGTCTCAGTTAGTGTAGCTCAGAACTCGTAGCAAGTTTATTTTTTATTTTTTTATTTTTTCCAAGAATAGGATAGACAAGAAAAGTAAAGGTAAGTGCTAGTATTAGTTGGTCAGGTGCTGGCGAAAAAGATGAATCTTTACCCAGACAGCAAGCAGTTTTGGCCCAGATCCGGCCAACATGTGGGCCGAATCTGGGCCGAAACTGCTTGCTGTCAAGGTAGATTTTTTTTGAAGATGAGTAAAGACTCAGCTGTTCGATTTGAGATTGGGAGGTCATTCCACCAGCCAGGCACAGTCCAGGAAAAGGTCCGTGAGAGTATTTTTGAACTTCATTGGGATGGCACCTCAAGGCACCGTTCACTTGCTGAATGCAAGCTTCTGGAGGGCGCATAAGTTTGAACTAGTGAGTTTAGGTATATTGGTGCCGTGCCAGTGGTCGTATTGTAGGCAAGCATCAGTACCTTGAATTTGATGCGAGTGGCTACTGGTAGCCAGTGTAACCTGATGAGGAGAGGAGTAACGTGAGCTTTTTTGGCTCATTGAAGACAACCCTTGCTGCTGCATTCTGGATCAGTTGTAGAGGCTTGATAGTACATGCAGGAAGGCCCGCCAGGAGAGCATTTCAATAGTCCTGTCTGGAGAGAACAAGAGCTTGGACAAGAAGTTGGGTGGCTTGCTCTGACAGGAAGGGTCTAATCTTCCTAATGTTGTATAGGGCAAATCTGCAGGACTGGGTCATTGTAGCAATATGGTCTGTGAAGCTCAACTGATGAACCATCACAACTCCTAGGTTTCTGGCTGTCCTGGAAGGAGTTATGGTTGACAATCCCAGCTGTATAGAGTAGTTGTGATTTAACGATGGGTTAGCTGGAACCACCAGCAGTTCTGTCTTAGTAAGGTTGACCTGAAGGTGATGGTCATTCATCCAGCTTGAAATGTCACGCAGACAGGCTGCAATGCAAGCAGCTACCGTCGGATCATCTGGTTGGAATGAGAAGTAGAGTTGAGTGTCATCAGCATAGCAGTGATAGGAAAAGCCATGCTTCTGAATGACAGATCCTAATGACGTCATGTAGATGGAGAAGAGAAGTGGTCCAAGTACTGAGCCTTGAGGAACCCCAGTAGCAAGAAGTTGTGACTTAGAAACTTCACCTCTCCAAGACACCCTGAAGGATCTATCTGAGGGGTAGGACTTGAACCACAGGAGAGCGGTTCCAGAGATGCCCATCTTTCTGAGGGTGGACGGTAGAATCTGGTGATTAACTGTGTCAAAGGCAGCAGACAGATCCAGCAAGATGAGTACTGAGGATTTGGAAGCTGCTCTTGCCAGTCGCAGGGCTTCAGTAACTGAGAGCAGGGCAGTCTCAGTTGAGTGGCCGCTTTTGGAGCCAGATTGGTTGCTGTCCAGGAGGTTGTTCTGTAGAAGAAACATAGAGAGTTGGTTGAACACAACTCACTCAAGTGTCTTTGCAATGAATGGAAGAAGGGATTCCGGACTGTAGTTTTTTAGAAGTGCTGGATTTAGAGATGGTTTCTTAAGCAGTGGGCTCACCCGAGCCTGCTTAAACGCTGAGAGAACTGTACCAGAGTGAAGAGAGGTGTTGATAATGTGAGTAAGTGAAGGTATTACTGAAGTAGAAATCACTTGAAGGAGGTGAGTGGGAATAGGATCAAGTGGACAAGTAGTAGGATGATTGGACAGGACAAGTTTAGAAACGCCCATCTCTGAGAGTGGAGAGGAGGAGAGAGAGTGTGTATTAATCGTTATGAAGTTATCATCCGTCTGCGGTGTGGAGAATTGGTCACTGATGGTTCTTGTCTTATTTGTGAAGAAAACTGCAAAGTCGTCGGCTGTAAGAGTTGATGAAGGAGGAGGTGGAGGCAGACTAAGAAGAGAAGAGAAAGTTTTGAAAAGTGTGCGAGAGTCAGAACAATTGTTAATTTTGTTGTGGTAGTATGATGTTTTAGCAGTGAAGACATTTGCAGAGAAGGAAGAGAGGAGAGACTGATACACACTGAGGTCGGTAGAGTTTCTCGATTTATGCCATTTGCTCTCTGCAGACCTGAGTTTAGAGTGATGTTCATGGAGAACATCGGACAGCCAGGGGGCAGATGGGGTGGTGCATGCTGGTCTGGATGACAGTGGGCAAAAGTTTTCCAAGCAAGAGGTCAGAGTGGAGCAAAGAGTGTCAGTAGCACTGTTCGTGTCCAGAGCTGAAAACTGAGCGAGTGAAGGAAGTGAGGATGAAACCAAAGAGGACAGGCAAAATGGAGTAAGTGTGAGGTTAGCAGTTATGAGGAAGTGGTCTGAGGTGTGCATTGGAGCAACTAAAGTGTTGTCCATGGAGCAACAGGGCATTTAGATGAGGTCCAGTTGGTTGCCTGATTTGTGAGTCGCTGTTGTAGACGCTCGCTTGAGATCAAATAAGGCAAGCAGAGTGTTGAAGTCAGCAGCCTGGGGTTTATCTAGGTGGATGTTGAAGTCACCAAGCAGTACCAGAGGAGTACCATCCTCAGGAAAGTTTGATAGTAACACATCAAACTCCTCCAAGAAGTTTCCCAGTTGACCTGGGGGACGATATACGACCACAAAGTGGATGTTAACAGGGTGGGTTATAGTAATTGCATGTTATTCAAATGAACGTTACCTGTAAGAGATGGTTGAAGATCAAATTTCCATTCTTTTGAGATAAGGAAACCAGTCCCTCCACCCGTCCCGGTCGTACGAGGGGTGTGGGAACAAGTGAAATTAGTGGAGAGGGCTGCGGGAGTGGCAGTGTCTTCAGGTTTGATCCAAGTCTCAGTTAGGGCCATGAGGTTGAGACCAGAATGAGTAGCAATAGAAGAAATGAAATCTGAAAGCACATAGTGAGTACAAGTGATCTAAATAAGTAGTTGAGAACAAGCTATACAAAAAGTAAAGAAAAAGGGGAGAAAATCAATACTCAAGTGCCTTGTCTGTGTCCTTGCTCGGTGAAGTCACACAGTAAGGGTCGATGGTCTTTACACTCGTCGGTCTTCACACGAGGAGGCTTCATACAAGGGCTGCTGCGACCGCTGCTGCGAGGAACTAATCACTTTTATATTTGCCTGAGTACCTGTTATTGAAGTCAGTTTGCCACGCCTTACTATTTAGCAGACCGAAACTGGGGAGTCCCGCAATAGGCAATCGCGACAACAAACACCACTTCAGCACGTATTTACCATGGTAAAAAACACAGTAAATGAAACAAAGTTTCCTAGCAACAAAGATCCGCGCTGTAGTTAATGACAAAACAAGGCAAAACACTTACAAACTGCTGTCCTTTTCTGTTGCTCGACTGTTTTTTCCTAATTATATCGCATGGAATCGATCTTACTGATATAGATATCATACCTCAAAGTGATGATGTTACTGACCATTTCCTTGTATCGTGCATGCTGTGTATTACTGATATTAACTATATGGCTATCGTCCGGGCAGAGCTATTGTTCCAGCCACCAAAGATAGATTCGCAAATAACCTGGCTGATTTATCTCAACTGCTCTGTGTACCCATAAATACACATGAACTAGACGAAATGACTGGCAACATAGGCACCATCTTCTCTAATACATTAGAAGCTGTTGCCCCCATCAAATTGAAAAAGGTTAGAGAAAAACGTACTGTGCCATGGTACAACAGTAATACCCACTCTCTCAAGAAAGAAACTCATAGTCTTGAGCACAAATGGAGAAAAAAACTAACTTGGAAGTTTTTAGAATTGCGTGGAAAAACAGGATGTCCAGCCATAGACAGGCTCTAAAAACTGCCAGGGCCGAACATATCCACAAACTCGTAGAAAATAACCAAAACAATCCAAGGTTTTTATTTAGCACAGTAGCTAGATTAATAAATAACCAGATGCCACCTGATCTAAATATTCCCTCACAGTTAAATAGTAATGACTTTATGAATTTCTTCACTGATAAAATAGATAACATCAGAAATACAATAACAAATGTAGATTCTACAGTGTCTAACACTTCAGCTTTATTCATCGCACCCAAAGATAAACTGCAGTGCTTTACAACTATAGGACAGGAAGAGCTAAATAAACTTATCACTGCATCTAAACCAACAACACGTTTATTAGATCCTGTACCCACTAAATTAAAGAAATAATTAATACCTGTAACAGAAGAACCGCTTCTCAATATTATTAACTCGTTATCTTTAGGTCATGTCCCAAAACCATTCAAGCTGGAGGTAATTAAGCCTCTTATTAAGAAACCACAACTAGATCCTAGTGAACTGGCAAATTACAGACCCATTTCAAATCTTCCATTTATGTCTAAACTTTTAGAAAAAGTTGTGTCTGCTCAAATGTGCTCCTTCTTGCAAAAAAATTATCTCTATGAAGAATTTCAGTGGGGTTTCAGGCCCCATCATAGCACAGAAACTGCAATTGTTAAAATTACAAATGACTTGCTTCTTGCGTCAGACCAAGGCTGCATCTCATTGCTAGTTTTACTTGATCTTAGTGCTGCGTTCAACACCATAGATCATGACATACTCATAGATCGATTACAAAACTATACAGGTATCCAAGGGCATGCTCTAAGATGGTTTAGATCCTACCTGTCCGATCGCTACCACTTTGTTTATTTAAGTGGGGAGTCATCTCATCCGTCACCAATAAAATATGGAGTGCCACAAGGATCTGTCCTAGGTCCTCTGCTATTTTCAATATACATGTTGCCCCTAGGTAATATTATTAGAAAATATTGGATTAGTTTCCACTGTTATGCTGATGATACTCAACTATATACCTCAACAAGACCAGATGAAACTTCTAAATTATTTAAACTAAGAGAGTGTGTTAAAAATTTAAAAGATTGGATGACCAATAAATTTCTCCTATTAAATTCGAAAAAGACAGAGATATTACTTATTGGACCTAGACGGATGTACTGTTACTTCCTCTACAGTCAAAAATCTGGGTGTTATATTAGACAGTAACTTGTCTTTTGAAAATCATATTTCCCATGTTACAAAAACAGCATTCTTCCATCTTAGAAACATTGCCAAGCTACGAAACATGTAACCTGTTTCTGATGCAGAAAAGCTAGTTCATGCATTCATAACCTCTAGACTGGACTATTGTAATGCACTGCTAGGTGCTTGTCCTGCATCTTCAATAAACAAGCTACAGGTAGTCCAAAATGCAGCGGCTAGAGTCCTTACACGGTCAAGAAAATATGATCATATTTCCCCAATTTTACAGTCTCTACACTGGCTACCTAATAAAGGGTTACTCCACAAAAAAAAAAAAAAGCAAAATTTTGTCATTATTCACTTACCCCCATGTTGTTTCAAACCTGTAAAAGCTTTGTTTGTCTTCGGAACACAATTTGAGATATTTTGGATGAAAACAGGGAGGCTTGAGACTGACACAGAAGAGTGTGCGCCTGCGTACAGCTCAGAATTGCCAAAATGGCGCTACGCTGATTTGGAGAGACACAGAGGAGGGGAATTGTTGAATAAAGTCGTTATTTTTGTTTTCTTCGTGTACAAAAAGTATTCTCGTCGCTTCGTAACGTTACAGTTTAATCACTGATGGCAGATGGAGTATTCTGACGATGTCTTTCAAACTTTCCTGGACCTTGACACTGTTATTTATTTGGCAGTCTATGGGATAGTCTCAACCCTCCCTGTTTTCATCCAAAATATCTTAAATTGTATTCCGAAGACGAACAAAGCTTTTACAGGTTTGGAACGACATGGGGGTAAGTGATTAATGACAAAATTTTCATTTTGGGATGGAGTATCCCTTTAAGTTCCGTATCAATTACAAAATATTATTACTTACTTATAAGGCCCTTAATGGTTTAGCTCCTGCATACCTAACTAGTCTTCTACCACGTTACAATCCATCACACTCCCTAAGGTCACAAAACGCTGGACATTTGGTAGTACCTAGGATAGCAAAGTCCACTAAAGGAGCTTTTTCGCATTTGTCTCCCAAACTCTGGAATAGCCTTCCTGATAATGTTCGGGGTTCAGATATACTTTCTCTGTTTAAATCTAGATTAAAAACACATCTCTTTGGCCAAGCATTCAAATAATGCACCTCATAATTTTGGACTGCAGTTATATCTGATCAAATGCGCATTATTATTATAGCTTGGGTTAAACTAATTAATTTTACTTGGCTGGAAAAGCAGCTACGCTAATTATGTCTCTATTTGTTTCTCTGTTTCTGCTGGGATTTACATCCCATGGCAACTAGGATTTACACAAGCTCCAGTCTGGATTCAGAACACCTGAGAAGAGATGATGCCAACCCCTCAGAGGACCTCAGATGATGCTTACCCTGAAACAACATACAGAACTACCAAATTTTGCTGTAAGTTTGATTGCATCATATAATAATTACTGTTAATAGTGTTCATCATCTGTTGGTCTTTAATTGTTTTTTCCGAACATTTCTGCTGTATGCTCATAAACTGACAGTCATCACTGATAAGCTACTACTAAATATTGTAGAAACTTAATTTTCTGTAAAGTTGCTTTGCAATGATTTGTATCTAAAAAGCGCTATACAAATAAACTTGAATTGAATTGAATATGGTATTTTAAAGTGTCCTAATATTGTGTTGGAGTCTCCTACAACAGGTTTAAATGAATTTAAGGTCAGAAAACATTGTAATTTTCTCAAAATATAAATTTAATATTAGAGTAATTTGTCAATGATTTCGAAAACGATTCGTTCCCAGCAAGTTCGGAGCAAACCCCTCCCTTCCATAAGCCTACTCTGCTCTGATTGGTCAGCTGGTCAAGCCTGTTGTGATTGGCACAGAGAGGAGTCCTTGAGCCAGTTAGCCAGTGCTACCATTGACAAAGCACCTTTACATAAAAGAGTAATATAGTGCTCCAATCCGTTTTTATAATAATAACACTTATGCAAGCGAATCGTGCCCACAGCTAAAGTTTAGCTGCTAAACTGTGAACATTTGGTGGATAGGCTAGCCGAGTGCTAACATGACTAACTGATGAAACAATACAGTTTGTAAACCAAAACATGTCTACTGTAATGTTTGAAGAACGACAGACAAAAGACACTCTGTCTTAACTTTTAATCAGAACACAGTTGTATCTCTCCCGCATTAACCCTATAACTGCCGGTGCAGCACAATAAACAGCAATTTCAAAATGATTATAAAGTCTGTGTGCTACACTACATTCTTTAATTATTAAACAAAGTAATTAGATCAACATCAGTATACAATAATTGACACATTCTTAGGAAATAGTGGGTTCACAGTGAATTATCAGAAGTACTTCAGTAAGACAGAAATATCGTGCTTTAACTGGAAACCTAAATCTGCACTAGGTTTACATCACATATTAACACAAAAACTTTTTTTGAGCACTCAATTGAAAATGTACACAGCGTATTAATCGTACTTGCAGGTTGTGGTTCAGAGAGCTTGTTAGTCCAAATGAAGAAGATTAGAAGCCAACGAAAATAAAAGGCAAGATTAGAGAATCAGTCCTTGATAAAATGACATGCACACAACAAAAGGTTCGAATTGTATTTCTGTGGTATCTTTGAACACAGCGTCTTCTTAAACATGATGTAAACACACTAATAGCGGAAGTGTTTGTGGGGAGGTCAGACTCTGTTCGTATTTCGCGGACAGGTTGGGATTATGCAAATGTGTTACCCAGTGACGTTCATACACCGGTAACAGGCAAAAGATTCTAAAATATGACGACTCGTTAATGCGATTCAGAACTCTCTCTTTTGATATAAACATAATTTCTAGTCATGTCTTCTTTTGGAAGGCAAAAACAAGGTAGTTTAGCTTTCACAGTGAAACACACAGCGCCTATACATGGTGGCGGCGGCAACAATACTACAGCGAGAATAAAAGGTACGCTTTTTTTCTTTATGTGAACATCTGGGCGGCGTTATGCAAATCTTCCCACATAGTGACGTAGAGATGTGGGGCGTGTTAGAACGAGTCGTTTCAGGGGGGTGTGGACGAGTCTTAATTTTATAAAGAATATCTCTTTGGATTTGAGACTTTAGTCTTTGCAACTTCACAGATCTTCTTTATTCACCAAGAGCTTGTAACACTCCAAAGAGAAAGGAAAAATTTAAATCGCATCATATGAACCCTTTAAGACAGAATGTCTTTTGTCTGTCATTCTTCAAACATTACAGTAGACATATTTTGGTTTACAAACTGTATGTATGTTAGCACTCGGCTAACGTATCCACCAAGTATTCACAGTTTAGCAGCTAAACTTTAGCTGTGGGTACGATTCGCTTGCATAAGTGTTTTTGTATTTTATGTCATTATTATAAGAACGGATGGGAAAATGCTTTTCACATAGGAGCTGCGCATTAAGCGCTGACACATGAACGGTTGTTTTTTACGATGTTTATTACCACGACAACCGTCCGAGTCCGTGGCGCCTGCAGGTGTACGGCTTTACGCACTGTGAGCTATGAGCGCTTAGACTTACCTCCGATTCGCCCCGCAAACATTTCAGCAGTTATCATAGGCCTGTGTGTGTCCCGTATTTCTGTCGACTGTGTAATGATAGTTTGAGAATCTGTTATCTGCAACGTATACCTGTTTGTGGCATGCGTAGCTAATGAGAGATATACGGTATTGAGTCAACAGTGTGTTCGTTCATGCCGCTTGATGTGACGCAGTTGTGAATAAAGAACCGAAATGGAGCAACGCTTCTATTGCCTCATTATACATGACAAGCTAACATTACATGGTGTCAGAAGTCAACGTGACAACATGGCAAAGTTTTCTCCACCCGAAAGTTTTGACTTCAGTCATCCTGAGCTCTGGCCTGAATGGAAGCAGCGTTTCCACAGATTCCGAATAGCCACGAAGCTGGACAAAGAGTCAGGAGAAGTTCAAGTTTGTACGCTTTTATATTTTCTCGGGAAGGAGGCAGAACACATCGTCAGTACATTTGTGTATGCAGCGGATGGCGACGAGAATAGGTACGACATAGTTTTAGAAAAGTTGAACAATTACTTTGTGCCTAAAGTCAACGTGATACATGAACGGGCGAGATTTTATCAGAAAAACACACGATTAAATGACCCAATTGAGGGGAAATGCATGCGTTGTGGCAAACAACATCCAAAGAGTGTCAACTGCCCAGCGAGAAGAGCAGAGTGTCAAAAGTGCAGTAAGAGAGGCCATTATGCTATTGTGTGTCGTACTCTACGTGTAAGTGATGTAAATGTAGTGCAGGACGAGCACGAAGATTCGTTTTTCCTTGGAGCAATCACAGTAAAGCACTCAAGTGACGCATGGTCCATGACCTTGAGGATTCAAGATGCGGACGTGGAGTTTAAGATAGACACTGGTGCAGATATTAGTGTTATATCGGAACAAACTTATAAAGCTCTCAACACAAGGCCTAACTTAATGTTCGTGAATGCAGCGCTGGATTGTCCAGGAGGGAAATTAAGAAGTTCAGGAAGATTTGAGACAACCACAGACCACAAGGGAAACAAGTACTGCTTTACTGTTTTTGTCATAACAGGTCAGTCTGTTAATAATTTGCTGAGTCGAGAAGTTTCTGCTGCCCTGGGGTTAGTTCAATGGATTGACGACGTGAGTTCACCCGGTGAGTCGGTTGGACTTTTGAGAACCGCTCCTGTGAAAATAAAGCTGAAAGCAGACGCAGTCCCATATGCAAATCAAGCAGTCGAACGTGAAAGGTATATTCTACCAACCCTTGATGATATACTTCCCCAGTTGTCAGGTGCAACAATGTTTTCACTACTAGATGCAGCGAGCGGATTTTGGCAAATTCCTCTGGAGAAGGAGAGTGCTAAATTCACGACATTTATAACACTGTTTGGGAGGTATTTCTTTCATAGGCTTCCTTTTGGAATCTCCAGCGCACCAGAGATATTTCAAAGAGAGATGAATAACCTCTTAAGAGACCATGAGGGTCTTAGGGTACAGCAGCATACATGGATGACATAATCATCTACGGGGAAACGCCAGAGATTCCGACGATTGTCGTTTAAGAGGGTCTTGAAGACACTTTCTGATGCGGGATTGAAACTCAATGATGACAAATGTCTGTTGAGGCAAAAGCAAATACAATTGTTCTGGGTCATATCATTGATGCTCGTGGAGTGAGACCAGATGAGAAAAAGGTTGAGGCCATACTGAATATTCAACCTCCACGGAATGTGACAGAAGTAAAGAGGATTTTGGGAATGGTTCATTATCTAGGTCGATACCTACCTGGCTTGGCTGAAATAACCTGCCCACTTAATGATCTCTTTAAAGCCGATACATTTTGGACTTGGAGTCATGCACAGGAACGAGCACTCACAAGAGTCAAAGAGCTCATGACTGAAGCACGAGTTCTTTCTTTCTTTGACGTGACCAAACCAACCATTGTAAGTGCAGACGCTAGCAGTTATGGACTAGGAGGAGTCCTCTTCCAGCAGCATGATGGATGTTTGAGACCTGTAGCTTACTGTTCGCGTACCTTAACCAACACCGAAACCAAATATGCACAAATTGAAAAAGAATGTCTCAGCATGGTGTGGGCTTGTGAGAGATTTTCCAAGTACTTGTACGGTCTGGACAGTTTTGTAATTCACACAGATCATAAACCGTTGATTCCGCTCATCAACAGCAAGGAAATTGACATGGTTCCTTTGAGATGCCAGCGACTCTTGATTCGACTGATGAGGTTAAATTCTAAAGCTGAATATGTGCCAGGGAAATCACTGGTTGAAGCTGATGCTCTTTCTAGACATCCATCTTCAACACCACATCTGGATTCAGTGGAGCTTATGAATGACATTACGGCCTTGAAGGAGTCCACTAGAGCTGCCTGGCCAATGTCATGTTCACGATTGAATGAGGTCATTGAAAGCACAAAGACTGATCCTGAGTTGCAAGTGGTGATGAAGTACGTTAGACAGGGATGGCCAAAGTATCCTTCACAAGTTCCAGAGCTCGTCAAGCCTTACTTCGCTGTGAAGGATATGTTGTCTGTGTGTGATGATCTTCTGGTTTACAGTTACAGGATCGTTGTTCCAAATGTTATGAGAGCTGAGGTCAAGAGGAAACTTCATGATGGTCACATGGGGATTGTCAAGTGTAGAGAGCGTGCAAAACAAAGTGTTTGGTGGCCTGGGATTAGCAAGGAGATCCAGGTATCAATAGAGAACTGTGCTTTCTGTCGAATAAATAAACCAGCACAACACAGAGAACCTCTGATGAATACCCCATTACCAGATGCACCGTGGGTGAGAATTGCAGCTGACATTTGCGAAGTCAACAAAACAAACTACCTTGTAGTGGTTGACTATTTTTCTAGATTCATCGACATTGCCTATCTTCCAGATATGTCAGGGAAGACGGTGGTATTACGATTGAGCAACATGTTTGCCAGATGGGGTTGTCCTGATACCCTTGTTACTGACAATGGTCCGCAATTCGTTGGTCAACAGTTTCAGGATTTTGCAACAGCTTACAAGTTTCACCACATCACCACGAGCCCGTATTTTCCACAGTCAAATGGTGAGGCTGAAAGAGCAGTGAGAACCGCAAAGCACATTCTCAGGCAAGAAGATCCTTTTCTAGCTCTTCTAGCTTACAGAGTTACTCCCATCCAAGCCACAGGATACAGCCCTGCGCAGCTGATGCTTGGACGTCAGTTGAGAACACCGGTTCCTGTTCTGGAAAATAAACTGATGCCTGAGTGGCCTGATTTTTCGAAGGTGAGAGAAACTGACAATATGCCGAAAGCTAATAACAAGCTTTATTATGACAAACGTCATGGTTGTCGACCGTTGCCTGAACTCAAACCTGGAGATCCTGTTACAGTCAAAACGGACAATGAGAAAGGATGGAACAAGACTGCTACGGTTGTATGTAAACACACAACACCAAGATCTTACATAATTCGCACAGAGAATGGAGACTTGAGAAGAAAAAGAAAGCATCTATGTTTCCTCAATCCATCTTCATGCCAACGTGATTCCGATGAAGAGAAAAGAAAAAAAAAAAGTAAAAAAAAATAAAAAAACCCACCAAAAAAAAAAAAAAAAAAAAAAAAAAAAAAAAAAAAAGTGTGGATGAGGAGCTGGCACAAGCTGAACAATATCCAAGTAATCAGGATCAAAACGTAGAACAAGAAGTTCCAGAACAACCTAAAAAGGTTGTTACGCGTAAAGGAAGAGTTGTTAAACACAACCGGGATACCTGAAAGATTTCATAGTTAGTACATAGATTGCCACGTGAGGCAGAATAATCCTCGGCTTCTATGTGGGTGACCGGTAGTCTACCCGGAATCCCTAGATAGTCATTCATGATTCTAAAGAAGATTTAAGTTCTGAACAATTGTTAAATAAGATGTTAAAAGACAAGAAAAGAAGTTGTTTGTTTATTATCTTTGTTGGTGTTTGTTGTTGTGACATTCTCATGTGTTACAGAATATTATTTGAAAAAAGGGAAGATGTAATGATAGTTTGAGAATCTGTTAGGCTATATACGGTAATATACAGAGCAACGTATACCTGTTTGTGGCATGCGTAGCTAATGAGAGATATACGGTATTGAGTCAACAGTGTGTTTGTTCATGCCGCTTGATGTGATGCAGTTGTGAATAAAGAACCGAAACGGAGCAACGCTTCTATTGCCTCATTATACATGACATCCTAACATTACAGACTGAACCTGGGGTGCATTTCCCAAAAGCATAGTTGCTAACCTGTAAGCAACTTAGTTGGTTGGCAATGGAAAATTGCATTGCAACCAACAAAGTTGCTAACTTAGTTAGCAACTATGGTTTTGGGAAACGCACCCCTGGTCTGTGAGGTAATTTGCTGAGTTTAGGTTTATCATTGTGAAGCACTCCTGTTCAAACCCCAGACAGCAGAAAGCGTTTGTTTTCTTTATTTTATAAAAGCACAACGTTTTGTTGGTATTGTGAATGCACACAAATAAAACTAGCCCCTTTACAGTTTAGAATGAGGTATTACGCCGGGTTCACACCGCAAGCGGCAGCAGAGCAGAAGCAGCGCATATTTTTTTCGGTGCCTATGTTAACAGATGAGAGCGTTCACACCGCACGCAGAGGCTGTGCGGCAGAGCGTTGCAGGAGCAAAGCAGAAGCAGCAGTGCCACGAATGTTTCGGTGCTGGGTCTATTTTTGCTGCGCTGCTGATGCTCAGTTAAAGTGAAAGTACACCTTTTGATGGACAAATAAATATGATTTCACACAAAAAAGTGCTCTAAATGCACAAAATAAGCACATCTAGGGTGTTTAACAAGAACTGGAGTATGTTAGGAAATAAAATTAATATTAAAAATATGTATAGAAGATAAAGTGACAATGATCATTGGCAAAATACACATGTACTGACACGAAAAAGTAATTTTCCCCATTTTCCCCAAAATTTGCATTAATGATATCTACTGTGTTTTTAGCAAATGAGATATATATATATATATATATATATATATATAAATATGTTAAAGTACTTACAGTTCTATCCAAAAATAGACTTTTTTCAAAATCTGTTAAAGTACTTACAGTTCTATCCAAAAATAGACTTTTTTGGCCGAAATACAAAAAACAACTTTAAATAATTTATACTGCTAGTTTAGCCTTAGAGATTTATTTATTAGTAGTAGTAGTAGTAGTCGTATTCTTATAACTAGGCCTATACATTGGCAGAAGAACGGATGTTCAGCGGCTCTTAGTGCAGATGGTAAGCAATTTTATAGTGTTTTTGACGCTTTAGCTGGCACACGAGCAAACAACTCAATATAGATAGGCAAATAGCATAGATTAATATAGGCCTAGCACACATAGCTACAGTATAGACATCTATGATCTGCGTCTTTTTTTCTATTTTCGAGAGTTTGCTCATTTACATTGTCTCTGTTAAGAAGTTTGCCGTATACATTTATGAATTATCTATAAGCTTTTTATGATGGGTAATGTATGTATTTGATGTGTCAGATATTCTGTGTATCAACATATAAAATAGTTTTTATGGAGGTAAGAGCTAATGTTAAAAATATCAAAAGGTAATATATAATAAATAATTCAGATAATATATATATATATATATAATATATATATATATATATATATATATATATACAATTATTATTATTATATGTTAAAATATGTCAAAGTACTTACAGTTCTTCACCGCAACCTCAAAAGCCTGCCACTTTCCTCTAATACATTGGAATGTTCAGCAGAAAACATGTGTTGGCTACATAAAACCAATGTGTGAAATCATAGAATTATTGTTCTTTTCAAAAAAAAAAAAAAAATTGATTCAATTGGAACCCATTGACAGTACTCTGTCCAAAATCCGCTGTTCAATTGCACACTGCCTCCACTGCCGGTGTGAAAGCTGATTCCACTCTGCCTACCTGCTGCTAACGCGCTGCTTCCACTCTGCTGCAGCTTGCGGTGTGAACCTGGCCTTACTCTTACCTTTATGAGCAAAAAAGACTGCGTATTAATTTGTTTCCACTGTTTGAAAAAAAAAAAGTTCCAGGTGATCGTGCCAGCGCCTCCATGTCCTGCAGAGCACGCTTCAGCTTCCACTCTCCACACAAACGTCTAGGTTAAACATTTAAACGAACATTGTGATATGCTTGAACTGTTTTAAATCTACAGATTTTATTTTATGCAAGTCGCGATGATTTGAGAAGGCCAAAATGAAAAACATATAGGCTATGATCAATTCACTGTCTGCAGTTGGCCATTAAAAAAACAAACAAAAAAAAACACATTTAACGAACAAAAAATGTTCCAAACATTTTTCTAAATTTACTTTATAAAAAGCAAAATGAAATATAATCACTTTTCCATTACATACAAAACTGAACTATTTTAATAGCTGAAACAGTAGTATAAGCTTTTTGGGGGAAAATGGGAAAAAGATGGGCTAGGGCCTATATTGAGGCTCCTGCAGGCTCTAATCCACTTCATCCAACACTGTTTTGTTCTCATCTGTGAGCATGCTCTTGATATATGTATTTAAAGCCATTTAATATGTACATGAACAATGTAGATTTTGTGCAGCAGCAAGCATCAAAACAAAAAAGGAACCAGACAATGTGTGAAAAATGTATAGGGGCCCATTCCTATATTTTGCCTGGGGCCCCCAATTCACTAAATCCGCCCTTGGGTCATATGACGTTGCTGAAAAGAACATTATTTTGTGTATTTGGTGTAATGAAATGTGTTTATGTGGTTTAAGGTTAAAAAACACATTATTTTATTCTATACGACATGGAGGCGGCGGCAACAACAATACTACAACGAGAATAAAAGATACGCTTTTTTCTTTGTGTGAACATCTGAGTGGCGTTTTGCAAATCTTCCCACATAGTGACATAGAGATGTGGGGGTGTGTTAGAACGAATCATTTCAGGGGGGTGTGGACAAGTCTCAACTTTTATAAAGAATATCTCTTTGGATTTGAGACTTTAGTCTTTGCAACTTCACAGATCTTCTTTATTCATCAAGAACTTGTAACAGTCCAAAGAGAAAGGAAAAATTTAAATCGCATCATATGACCCCTTTAATAGACATTCAGTTCATAATTAAACTGTCACCTGAAAATTTTCAACAAATCAAGTTTGAGGCTTAAAAAAAAAAAAAAAAAAAAAACGTAGAAGAAAACCATTATTGAAGCGTGTGAATACTTTCACAAGCTCTGTATTTTCTCATCAAATGTAAATGTGCAGAAAATGAGCATTGAAATTATGCAGGATATGATTTGAACATCTTTAATAGGACAATAAATTAAACAAAGTGTCACATAACTTTATTTGTCCCGCCCTCACAGGCACACAAAATAGTTCAGTAATATAGCAGTTTTCATTCATCCTCAGATGATATTAAGTTAAGATGTATTTTTATGTACACATCCTAGTGTTTATGCCTCCCGAACTTTATGAAAAAACCTTTGTTAAAAACGTTCTGGGGTTTCACGTAGTCTGCTGATGAGAAATACCACCAATCTTTCACTTATTAAATAAATAAAGCAGCTTGATTCATCATGCCCTGATTGTGTTTCATCTGCAGAAGTGTTGGGCTGGATGTGGACATTACAGACGGTCAGATCGAGTGTCTTCTGTGCTGAACTCTTCCTGATCGCTGGCAGACTCTGGATCCTTGTTATTCAGCAGCTCCACTAATAAAGCGACGAGCTCTCGGTCCTTACAGTCATCTGAGGAGGATCTGCGGTCGGAGCGGTGCAGACTGCGGTGGATCATGGCCTGCAGGGAGGTGCGCAGATCCCACAATAACTCCCAGACGTGAGGAGAAAACTCCCATCGGATGAGTGAGTGACCCGGTAACAGCACCTCCACACCATCTCCAACAACTGAGCAACAACAAACACAAAAACATTTCAGAGCAAACATGCACCGACCAATCAGCTGTTTTGTTTTTATTATATTTAGGCAATGTCCAACTAGTCTATTTTAGTCTAGTTTTAGTCAATTAAAATTTGCATAATGGTTGAAGTGATAATCACAGTTATTATGCTCAAAAATTATAATCGTGATTATTTGAGAAACTGCATGAAAATAACTGCACTTTAAGCAGAAATCGACTCGTACACGTGCTGTATTTGACCTAATCTGGTTTCCTGATTTATTATACAGGTGCTGGTCATATAATTAGAATATCATCAAAAAGTTGATTTATTTCACTAATTCCATTCAAAAAGTGAAACTTGTATATTATATTCATTCATTACACACAGACTGATATATTTCAAATGTTTATTTCTTTTAATTTTGATGATTATAACTGACAACTAAGGAAAATCCCAAATTCAGTATCTCAGAAAATTAGAATATTGTGAAAAGGTTCAATATTGAAGACACCTGGTGCCACACTCTAATCAGCTAATTAACCCAAAACACCTGCAAAGGCCTTTAAATGGTCTCTCAGTCTAGTTCTGTAGACTACACAATCATGGGGAAGACTGCTGACTTGACAGTTGTCCAAAAGACGACCATTGACACCTTGCACAAGGAGGGCAAGACACAAAAGGTCATTGCAAAAGAGGCTGGCTGTTCACAGAGCTCTGTGTCCAAGCACATTAATAGAGAGGAGAAGGGAAGGAAAAGATGTGGTAGATAAAAGTGTACAAGCAATAGGAATAACTGCACCCTGGAGAGGATTGTGAAACAAAATCCATTCAAAAATGTGGGGGAGATTCACAAAGAGTGGACTGCAGCTGGAGTCAGTGCTTCAAGAACCACTACGCACAGATGTGTGCAAGACATGGGTTTCAGCTGTCGCATTCCTTGTGTCAAGCCACTCTTGAACAACAGACAGCGTCAGAAGCATCTCGCTTCAAAAGGGACTGGACTGCTGCTGAGTTGTCCAAAGTTATGTGCTCTGATGAAAGTAAATTGTGCATTTTCTTTGATAATCAGGGTCCCAGAGTCTGGAGGAAGAGAGGAGAGGCACACAATCCATGTTGCTGAGGTCCAGTGTAAAGTTTCCACAGTCAGTGATGGTTTTGGTGGGGTGCCATGTCATCCGCTAGTGTTGGTCCACTGTGTTTTCTGAGGTCCAAGGTCAACGCAGCCACATACCAAGAAGTTTTAGAGCACTTCATGGTTCCTGCTGCTGACCAACTTTATGGAGATGCAGATTTCATTTTCCAACAGGACTTGTCACCTGCACACAGTGCCAAAGCTACCAGTACCTGGTTTAAGGACCATGGTATCCCTGTCCTTAATTGGCCAGCAAACTCGCCTGACCTTAACCTCATAGAAAATCTATGGGGTATTGTGAAGAGGAAGATGCAACATGCCAGACCCAAGAATGCAGAAGAGCTGAAGGTCACTATCAGAGCAACCTGGGCTCTCATAACACCTGAGCAGTGCCACAGACTGATCGACTCCATGCCACGCCGCATTGCTGCAGTAATTCAGGCAAAAGGAGCCCCAACTAAGTATTGAGTGCTGTACATGCTCATACTTTTCAGTTGGCCAAGATTTCTAAAAATCCTTTCTTTGTATTGGTCTTAAGTAATTTTCTAATTTTCTGAGATACTGAATTTGGGATTTTCCTTAGTTGTCAGTTACAATCATCAACATTAAAAGAAATAAACATTTGAAATATATCAGTCTGTGTGTATTGAATGAATATAATATACAAGTTTAACTTTTTGAATGGAATTAGTGAAATAAGTATATATTGCTTTACATGAGTGTACTGTATGTAATAACCCAAATTATCAGAAATATAAACACATTCTAGTCTCTACATTATGAAAACTGGTCAAACTCATCTAAAATGAAAGCAGTGATATTCCCAATATTGATTCCAAATTATCTGCATGTTTTTCTATTGAAATGGGGAAAAGTCGAGATCAACTCCAATTTACATGTTTGTGGTTGCCAGGTTTGGAAGATAAAATAAACAGGGCACACAACGGACAAACAGGGTCCATTTTTTAACTCCTTTAGAGAAATTTTAGATGTAGAAAGTTATTTTTTAAAGTAAATTTTTTTCTTCACCGATATTGAATGTTGGATACAGTCACAGTTAGTGTTTAATGATTTCAGTGTTGTCTGTGTCTCATCTCAGTTATTGATTTGTCAACAAATATTTTTCTCTATAGTTTTCCTGCACTAAATGAGCACTAGTGCTGAGATTAGGGGCTTGACCTCTCTCGCTGAGGTCACAGTCTGTGAGGAGCAGCAGCGCCAGCGGGCTGAACCACAGAAGAGTCTCTGATGAACACCTGACCGTTTGATTTGACCGCCGAGAAGAAGGTGAGCCAGCGACTCGACAGATCCGGATTTCCTCTGAAAGACACCAACACAAGTGTTAAGGATTTTATTTCAGTTAATGTTTATTTCACATAACAAAAGATTTTTTGGTTTTGTTGTGCATCATATTTCAGGTGGGAACGCTAATGCTGTTACTGAATGTAAATGTCTTATAAATCGCATTAATTTTCTCCTACACAGTTTATAACATATATAACATTTTATATTTATATGTTAAGACATTATAGTTCTACAGTGTCACTTTGTCTGTTCCGCTTTTATTTTGAAAAGCGCCGTTTTTCTTTTCTTCGATGTTTTTTTTGTGATGCTAGACTTCCGCTACTCTCTCTTCACAATGTGGTGTTCACGTATCGTCGGAAGAACGGTAAAAACTTGTAACCACTTTAGTTATTTATCATGTTCATCCATGTGAATCTTGTAAAGAAAGAGTTTACATTGTGATTTACTTTATTATTTTTGTATTGCTCGTACATGTTATTTCTAAGAGCTCCGAACTGTGAGGGTGTGTCGAGCTAGAGAGCATGGTAGCTGATGGCAGAAACTCTTTGATTAGCACCCTTGGAGAAGCGGAATGAGGTATGAAGGAAAAATGGGTGGAGTTTGTATTATTATCAGAAGGGATATTGTTTATAGAAAAGAGAATGTCAATACTTAATTTGTTTATGGGTTTATTGCACATGTCATCAATGTAAAAACATATTCTTTCTGTAACAATTATAATATATTGTTTCATTTAAAAGAAGCATGTGATATTTCATTTGTCAGGAAGACTTAAATACACATTTCATATTTCATATTGGTCATTTGTTAAAATGATTTGTATTAATACGTGAACATGATTTATGCGCAAATTATTTGTGAAACTACATAGAAGCATTTTGTATTTCTTCGGTTTATTCTGTAGTTTTCACGGTGTTCATGGTGTGCATGGTGCTCATTGAGAGGAAGAAATAAATTGACACCCGTTTGAAACTCTCTGCGTCTTGATCAATATATCCGAGGGGCCGCTACAGTGAAAACTCATCGCTGCACCAGCCCTGCCATCCCTGTTGAGAAGCTGACGCCATCACATCTGAAGTCCAACCACCAACCTAATACCAGCCAGTTTACTTCGCTTGCATCCAACTCCTGCACACAGGCAAGACTTAAAATGGACAGCATGCTTAAGGTACAGCTAGAGCTGCAAAAAGAGACACTGGGTGCCAAGGAGCAAAAAAGCTGAAAAGGGACAATCTTTTACACACGCTTGCAGCATAACTGAAGTGACTCGAATAATAATATGGTATTATAAGGTCAAAATACCTTGCAAGCTAATTCTCAGTTCCTAACGCTTCTAAAACTGGTGACTATTTCAAGAAACTAGCCCATGCGCTTGGGTCATGTCTGTTTATGAAAAAGTTGAAAGGGGTGTTTTGTTGTTACTGTTTTAAGCTAAAAATCCTTTTAGATGTCCATAATCTGTTAATGCATGGCATAAACATTACTCTGTGGTAAAGGATAACTACAGCTTATAAATGTAAATTCAGGCGTTGGACAATCGAAGGCAACACTCGACTTAAAGCAGCAGCACAAACAAACAAGATGTCACTTAAAGACAACCCAAGCAGGTCTAGCTCACGTGAAAGAAAGCTAACAGAGAAAGGCCAAGAGATGCATGACCAAGACACCAGAAAACGAGAGAAAGCATTTAACAAGACCTATGACGCTTGGAAGCTGGTAGCAAGGGAGACTAGGACAAAATTAAAAGCCCTCTGTTCATCAGAAGACCTTATGAAATTACAGCAAGACATTCAAGCAAAGCATGATGGCGTGTGCCAGCAGTATGAACCTCTACTTTGTAACAGTAACACCACACCAGAGATTGTAAAGAAGATGGATGCCTGTGTTACGCTAACAAAAGACATTCGTGACCTTATTAGTAACCGTCTAGAGACTATTAATCAAGATTATAATGATCAACTTGAGAATGAAAGGGTAAGAGAAACATTAAACAAAGATGAATATGGGTCAGTCTTTGGCCACACTAAAACTGAAACAGTAAGCTCAGTGGAGTCACCGGAGAGATTGAGCAACCACTCCAGCTCAACCAGTACCCACAGCAGTAGAGTAGATGCACAAGCAGAGCTTGCGGCTAAGCTGGAACAATCAAAAGCCATGAAAGAAATCCAAGCACAGCAAGCACATCTTCACAAGTTAGAAGGTGAATGGAAACTTAAAGAGGCAAAAATGTTAGTAGAAATGAAACAAAAAGAGTTGGAAATGCAACAACAGTTGGAACAAGAGAGAACCAAACTGCAACAGTTACAAGCAGCAAAAGACGTTGCCATAGCAGCAGCTCGTGTGAGCGCATATGACAATTTTGAAGGGTTTGAGAACCATGATGAGGAGATTAATGACCAAACTAACTCTGCTTGCTACAGAAAGCAAAATGAACCTAGATTAAATCCTGATGCCGCATCATTTCAACCTCACCAAGCTGCCCCTGAGGTGACAATGACCCAGGAGTCTGTCAGTCTAGCCCAGGTAATCGGCAGCTCATTAAGCATGAACCGCTTGCCGGTCCCTGAACCAACCACGTTCCGTGGTGACCCTTTACAGTTTACAGATTGGAAGATGTCATTCATAGCTCTTATTGACAGAAAACCCCTCCCACCAAGTGAGAAGATGTTTTATTTAAAAAATTATCTTGCTGGAGAGGCGCGCAAAGCGGTAGAACGGTTTCTTTTTATCGAGATTCAGAAAGTTGCATTCAATGGAGCATGGAAAGTCTTACAAGACAGATATGGGAACCCGTTCATCATACAAAAGGCTTTCAGAGATAAGCTCATGAGATGGCCAAAGATCAACACAAACGATCCACTAGCACTACAAGAGTTCGCTGACTTCCTCCAAGGCTACACTGAGGCGATGCCCCACGTCAAAGGACTAGCTATCCTTAACGATTGTGAGGAAAACCACAAATTGCTCAAAAAATTACCAGAATGGATTGTGCGCAAGTGGAGTCGAATTGTTGTAGAGGAACTTGACACATCCAGAAGCTATCCAGATCTTGCATGCTTCACAAACTTCCTGAGCAAAGAGGCACGGATAGCCTGTAACCCTATTGCTTCTCCATTGTTGATGAACCTTAGGGCCACAAATAAAAGATCACCAAAGAGAGCCAAAGCTCTCAACACAAATACACAAACAAAGAGTTTCACTCAGGAGAAACAAGAAAAAGCAAACGGCAGTAAAACCAAAATCACCTTGCTTCATCTGTAAAAGTGAAGCTCATAACATCACCAAGTGCCCCACCTTCGCAGCAAAAGAGTAGTGAAGACAAAAAAGCATTCATCTGTGAAAATCGCCTCTGCTTTGGGTGCTTGAGGAAGGGTCACATGACCAAAGATTGTAAGAGACGACACACATGCAGCATATGCAGCCGTCGTCACCCAACCCTGCTTGCACGATTGACAGGAAACAAAGACCTGTGGAAGCAACAACGAATAGCTCCACTTCCACAGAAAAACCATGCAAGTTGGAAACGCACAATGTCGTATCCCATGCATCAACACAACGTGCTTCCGCTACCTCAAGTATCGTCCCAGTCCTTGTGTCTTCAATACAAGAGCCACACAGAGAAGTACTTATGTACGCAATACTGGACACACAGAGTGACTCAATGTTCTTATAAGAAAAAATACACAAACTGAATGTTGATACCCAACCAGTGAAATTAAAATTTAGTACTATGACGGCTATTGACACAATCATATCTAGCAGCAAGAACGTCCGTGGTCTACAAGTTCGAGGACCTGCACTCTAAGAACCACATCCAATTACAGCAGGCCTAGAGCCGTGACTTTATCCCGGTGGACAAGTCTTACGTTCCAACACGAAGGAAACAGCCTTACTCCTGGCCTCATCTCAGCAATTTGGCAGATAAGCTACCACCCCTTCAAGACTGTGATGTAGGGCTCTTGATTGGATATGACTGCCCAGCAGCACTAACTTCTCTTGAGGTTATCATTGGGGACAAAAATCAACCGTTTGCACAGAGATCAAATCTAGGATGGAGTATCATAGGCTCATCAAATCCTCACCTAGACAGACAAGGAAGTCAGAGCTTTGTGCATCGGCTCACAGTAAAGGAACTGCCAATCCCATCGACGACAGATGTTCTAAAAGCCCTAGAATCAGAATCAGAAAGAGCTTTATTGCCAAGTATGCTTACGCATACAAGGAATTTGTTTTAGTGACATAAGCTTCCAGTACACAGAGACAACAACAACACACAGAGAAAAAAACAAAAAAACAAAAACAAATTGCAAATAAATAAACTGTATGAACAGTTGTGCTATAGATGACAATGGATTAGAATAGAGTAAGATGCAGAGATGTACTTGGATGGCAGGGTGGGGTAACAAATAAATATAAGAATATTGCATTTTTTTGCCATTAAGTGGTGAACATTTAACTGTTCATGAGGTAGATTGCCTGGGGGAAGAAACCGTTCTTGTGCCTAACTGTCCTGGTATTTGCGGCTCTGAAGCGCCGGCCAGATGTCAAAAGTTCAAAAAGGGGGTAACTTGGATGAGAGGGATCCAGAGTTATTTTCTGAGCCCTTTTCCTCACTCTGGATGTATACAGTTCTTGAAGGGTGGACAGGGGAGCACCAATAATTCTTTCAGCAGTCCGAACCGTTCTCTGTAGTCTTCTGATGTCTGATTTTGTAGCTAAACCGAACCAGACAGTTATTGAAGTGCACAGGACAGACAATGACGGCTGAGTAGAACTGTTTCAGCAGCTCCTGTGGCAGGTTAAACTTCCTCAGCTGGCGAAGGAAGTACAACCTTTGTTGCAGCCTTTTTTAACAATGGAGTCAATGTGATTGTCCCACTTCAGGTCCTGAGAGATGGTGGTTCCCAGGAATCTGAAATGACTCCACTACAGCCACCGTGCTGTTCATGACCGGTGAGTGGGGGGAGTGCAGGGGGGGTTTCTCCTGAAGTCCACAATCATCTCCACTGTTTTTGAGAGTGTTCAGCTCCAGGTTGTTAAGACTGCACCAGACAGCCAGCTGCTCAACCTCTTGTCTGTAAGCAGACTCATCACCGTCCTGAATGACAAACTTCAGGAGCTTGACAGAGGGGTCTTTGGAGGTGCAGTCGTTGGTGTAGAGGGAGAAGAGCAGTGGGGAGAGAACACATCCCTGAGGGGCACCAGTGTTGGTGGAGCAGCTGTTTCAGATCCACCAGAAATCTCCTAATCCAATCAGAAAACTGAACATACAACATAGAAAAAAGAACCTAGGGACAGAGAACTGGGTTAGTTTGGTCTGGAGGAGTGTTGGAATGATGGTGTTGAAGATCGAACTGAAGTCCACAAACAGGATCCTCACATAAGTCCCTTTTTTGTCCAGATGTTGCAGGATGAAGTGCAATCCATGTTGATTGCATCATCCCCGGACCTGTTTTGCCGCGGTAAGCAAAACTGCAGGGGGTTCCAGTAAGGGTCCAGTGATGTCCTTCAGATAAGCCAGAACCAGTTTTTCAAATGACTTCATGACGACAGACGTTAGAGCCACAGGTCTGTAGTCGTTAAGTCCTGTTATCTTGGGTTCTTTGGAACAGGGATGATGGTGGAGCGTTTGAAGCAGGACGGCACTTTCACACATCTCCAGAGATCTGTTGAAGATCTGTGAAAAGATGGGGGCCAATTGGTCAGCACAGGTTTACTCGACAGGATGGGTGTAACACCAGTCTGGGCCTGGTGCTTTTTCTTATTTTGTTCTTCCTGAAGACCTGGACAACACATCGTTTCATATGATTTGAAGAGCAGGAGGGGGGGGGGTATTGATGGAGGTGTTAACGGTTGTGTAGAGAGATGATCAGAATGGATGTGGTTTCAAATCTACAATAAAACTCATTCAGGTCGTTAGCAAGTCATTGATTAGCCTCAGTGCAGGGGGATGGTGTCTTGTAGTTGGTAATGGCTCTCAGTCCTTTCCATACTGAAGTTGAGTCGTTGGAAGTAAACTGTCTTCCAACTTTTATGAGTAGGTCCTTTTAGCCGCTCTAATCTCTCTCTTTTTAGTGTGTTCCTGGCTTGATTATACAAGACTCTGTCCCCATTTCTGTAGGCATCCTCTTTGGCCATCTGACGAAGATGTCTGAGGTTTTGCTGTAAACCATGGCTTATCGTTGTTGAATGTTAAATAAGTCCTGGTAGGAATACATATATCCTCACAAAAACTAATATAGAATGTTACGGTCTCTGTGAGTTCGTCCAGATCGGTGGGTAGCAGCTTCAAAAACACTCCAATCAGTGATGTCAAAAAACACGCTTGTAAAATCCTGCTACTGTTTCGTTTGGTCCATCTCTTTACAGTCTTTACTACTAGGTTTAGCAGATTTAAGTTTCTGCCTGTAGGTTGGTATAAGATGAACCAGACAGTGATCAGACAGTCCCAAAGCTGCTCGGTGAACAGAGTGATATGCATCCTTTATTGTGGTGTAACAGTGACCAAATATTATTACTGTCTCTGGTGGGACATGTAAACATGCTGTCTGTATTTTGGCAGTTCCACGGGAGAGATTGGCTTTATTAAAGTCCCCAAGAATGATCAAAAACAGAGTCCGGGTGTTGTTGTTCTGTCTCTGTGATCTGTCTCAGCGAGTTTCTGTAAATGCCAGGCTTACGTGCGCTTTGCGGGAGGGATGTAAACGCTCACCAGAGAATGAACGAGTGAAACTCCAAGCGGCGAATAGAACGGCTTGCAGTTGACAAAAAAAAAAGCACTTCTAGATCTGAGCAGCACCTCTGTCTTTAACACCGGTTACATCTGTGGGACCACCGTTTCATTGATATAAAAGCATGTCCCGCCGCCGCCGCGCGATTTCCCCGTTGATTCTGCGTCGCAGTCCGCTCTGAAACAGCTGAAGCCCGGCAGATGGAGCGCGCTATCCGGTATGGCGTCATTGAGCCAGGTTTCCGTGAAAACACAGAGCAGAACAGAATGTGAGCATCGAAATCCTTATTTGTCCGGGAAAGCAGAAGGATTTTGTCCGTTTTGGTTGGGTAGAACGAGCGGAGAGATTTGCCAGATGGATGCTAGGCAACGGCGTTTTGAAATCCGCGCTTCCTGAGTCTAACAAGCGCACCATCTCGCTTCCCCGTTTGCGCTTTTTGAAGCGTTTGATCAGCGCCGCTGCTGCTCCACCGAACAACAACGTTCAGTAAAACGTCCGCAAGAATAATTGAAATCTGGTAAAAGATTTTGTGGTGGTGTTCTGCCAAAAATGTTCAAGCAGTTTCATCCCTGGTGAAACTGATCGTGTTTGACAAACAAAAATACAGGAAAACGAACAAAAATCAGTACAAACACTGGAGAGCCAGCACTGAAGCAGCCGTCTGCAGGCACCATCGAGGTACACTTTAATTTCCATGGTGTTTCTCTAAATAATTAGAATCAGACTTCACAGAGAGAACTTATGAAGATAAATATGTGTCCCAGAACGATGTTCATTTCATTACAGTTCTCAGTGACAACATCACGCAGAAGAAAGATGGCACATTATGAGATTGCCCCTCCCTCAAAGGGCAACAGTCCACACCAACCCTACCAAACAACAAGAGGATAGCCACAAAGGACCGCCTGCAGTGCCTTAAAAAAGAAGTTTAAAGACCAATAAACAATATTATGATCAATACAAAACATTCATGGAAGAAAAAATTAACAAGGGTGATGCAGAGCCTGCCCCTACAACATTGCAGGCGAGAGACTGAGTGGTACTTCCGCATCCCACTTCGGTATATATCACCCCAGAAAACCAGACAAGCTGAGAGTCGTATTCGACTGTTCAGCAAATTCCATGGTGTTTCTCTAAACGACACTCTTACTAACTGGGCCTTGATCTTAGGCACTCCTCCATGGGTAGGAGTTCTCTGCCGCTTCAGGATAGGAGCAATCATCTGTGATGAACTCGAAAAAGAACCATCGTAATGTGTTTTATCAGTCATCTAGTGATATCACTCCGAGAAATCCCGGACATTATTCTGAAATTCCTCTGGTGGAAGAAGATGGAGAGTTTCTGGAGAAGGAACCACCAGGAATACATAGAATGGCGGTTTCATCTGACATTTCGGGAGCATGCCACAGTCTCAAGGATCTGCAACTTTGGCTCTGAAACATCTGGCACGGCAACCACAAAGCTACCTATCCCACTAGCATCAACCCATTTGTAGAAAAAATTTATGTTGATGACGGCTATGTCAGTGTTTGAACCATCGGTCGAGGAAGCCAAGAAACTTGATCACTGGAGTCACAGGAGTTGTGCAAAAGAGGAGGCTACGCCTCCATATAAATTCAACTCTATGATGAAGCAGCCCTCGCGGCTGCTTAGATCCTCAGAAACGAGCAGCACACCAGTTGAACGCCGCTAGGACTGGAACCAACCCTATCAAGCGTTGCACTCGGGCATTCAATGGTCGATTATTAAAACTGACACTTTCAGTTTTAACAGCAGCCTTGAAAGATTAGCCTTCAACCTGGCGTGGTTGCCGTTTCTGATCATTGCCTCTCTTTATGATCCACTTGGATTCATCGCTCCATTCAGCCTAACTGGAAAGCGTATATACTTCAAGAGCTGTGTCATAGAGGCATCGGATGGGATGATCCACTCCCAGAAGATATCGAGGGCACGGTGGGAGGTGGTATAAACTGGGCCTTCAGAGGTTGAAAGAGGTTTCAATTCTGAGATGTTACCACCCATATGACTTCAATAACATTGTCCAGAGTAGAGCTGCACCATTTTTTCGGAGTGCCCAAGGTGTGGGGATACGGTGCATGTTCTTACCTCAGGTTTTTAAAAATGGACAAGGATGAAGTCCATTGCAGTTTCATGCTGGCGAAAGCAAGGGTTGCGGCACCATCAAAGGTGCAAAAAAGCTATCCCGATGACATAGAACTCGCAGCAGCTGTGGTTCTATCTATCTACGAAAGTCAGTGTCATGTTAAAGGTGAACTTGACATAGAGATTGATGAAGAGGTTGTTCTGGACCGATTCAAAAGTTGTGCTGGGTATATTAACATTGATGCCAGTAGATTCCACATATTTGTTGGCAAAACCGTGTTCAGCTGAACTAAAGGGATAACAGTGAATCCCAGTCTTCCTTTCGTGGCACTATGTGGACACCGCGGAAAAACCCGACAAGATCATGCTTCCCGACGGTCTTCGTGCTTCAGAACATTCATTTTCAACACACTGGGCTGCGAGGGGACCAAAGTTTCTCTGCTGAGCGATGTAAATTACTTATAACACCCATGCGCTCCATCATGAATTACTTGGTTGGTGATCCTAAAGTCAAGACAATTCAGGTGTTTGCAACGGAAAGACAATAAAACTACAATGACATCCTCAGGCCGTCTGTGGCATGTTCCTTCCCTCCTGGACCAAACAATTCTTAAGGTGGTGGCAAGAATCAGAGGCTGGGGTCTAAACAGAACAGATCACAGTGGAGGTATGTGGACTGTTCGAGGAGCGTGAGAAGGCTGCATACGAAGTGATTTAAGATCGTAGAGCAGCAAGCTTTCCCCCAGGAGATAAAGATGCTTTCAGGTAAAAAAGGAACTTTGAAAACAAACTCTCTCTTTTCCGTCCTACGACCCTATCTGGTCTGAAG
>NC_056573.1:2555428-2556672 GCF_018340385.1 Cyprinus carpio
CCCCCAATCAACAGTACACAGTAGCGCACCTGCAGCCAGTCCTACAGTGTGTACTCGCAGGAGCAAGCTGTGGTTTCTACGCACTCGAAACGGTGGGTCATTTAAACGGTAACTTGACATAGGATGGCTGAATGAAGAGGTTTTCTAGGACCGACTTCAAAGTTGGCTTGGTACTCAGAAGCGTCACCATTGATTCCGCAGGGCATAAGCGGAGCCGGCGCCGCGTGAATGATTCCGACAGTGATTTGATTGCCAACCACGATTGATCTCAGCTGATAAGGATAACGTGATCCCAGGTCAGTGGCACTATGTGGAACACCGCGAAAACCACAGATCAGGGGGGAAATGCCTTGCCGAGTCTTCGCGTTCTTCAGACATTCATTCATACACCACCTGCTTGCGAGTGACCAAGTTTTCTCTTTGGAGAGTCGAGATACTTTCTAAACACCACCGCGCAATGCCATCGAATTACTTTTCATGTGCGGTGAGCCTAAGTCCAGACAAATTCAGTGTTTTGCACGGAAGACAAAAACACAATGACAGCCTCATGTCGGGTCTGTGTCCTTTCCTCCTGGGACAACATTTTAAGGTGGTGCAAGAATCAAGAAGGCTGGGTCTAAACAAAAACAGCACAGTGAGTATGTGACTGTTAAGGAGCGTGAGAAGGCTGCATACGAAGTGGTAGACTATCGGTAGGAGCAGGACACTTTCCCCCATGAGATAAAGATCTTCAAGGGTGAAAAAGTGAAAGCTTCCAAACTCAAGCTCTCTTCTTCCGTCTCGACCTTCCTCTGTCTGAAGGACTCCATCTTGATGCATTGGCGTGTGCAGATTTGGACCTCAGTCGCTCTGTCTAAATCAAAGCACCCAGATCCATCCTGAGCCAACTAACAGCCACATCACCAAGCTGATTGTGTCTCATTTCCACGCTAAGACATGCCATCAGGGTCGAAGCCAGACCTTAATGGAGCTTCGGGCCAATGGATTCTGGGTAATTGGTGGGAGCAAATTGGTTGCTAAGCTGATACACACTTGTGTGCTTTGCAGGAAACTGCGACGGCCGACAGAGAGACAACAAATGGGCGAACTTCCCACAGAACGCGTTGAAGCCTCAGCACCTTTCACATACAGCGGCATGGACTGTTTCGGTCCTTTCATTGTAAAGAAAGCCCGCAAAGAATACAAAAGATACGGCTTGATTTTCACATGTCTGTACTCTAGAGCTGTTCATATTGAAATGCTCG
>NC_056573.1:2556725-2557429 GCF_018340385.1 Cyprinus carpio
TGGGCCTGATCCAGGAGAGACTGAGTGGTACCTTCCGCATCACGGTATATATCACCCCAGAAAACCAGACAAGCTGAGAGTCGTATTCGACTGTTCAGCCAAATTCCATGGTGTTTCTCTAAACGACACTCTACTAACTGGGCCTGATCTTATCAATCCTCTGGTAGGAGTTCTCTGCCGCTTCAGGAAGGAGCAATCATCTGTGATATCGAAAGAATGTTTTATCAGTTCTCTGTCACTCCTGAATCCCGGAATTATCTGAAANCGCCTCCTTCAGAACACTGCTATATGAGACCATGGCTATCATTAACAGCCGCCCGTTAACAGTGGATGGAATCAATGATCCACAGGCACTGGAGCCTATAACACCGAATCATCTCATTATGATGAAATCTAAAGTTGCTCTTCCTCCTCCTGGAGTATTTGTCAGGGAGGACCTGTATGCGACAAAAAGGTGGAGAAGAGTTCAGTATCTCATCGAACAGTTTTGGAGCCGCTGGAAAAAGGAGTATCTGCTTTTATGTTGATGACGGGCTAGTCAGTGTTCCATCGGTCGAGGAAGCCAAGAAACTGATCACTGAGTCACAGGAGTTGTGCAAAAGAGGAGGCCTACGCCTCCATAAATTCAACTCTAATGATGAAGCAGCCCTCGCCTGCTTAGATCCCTCAGAAAGAGCAGCAACCATTGAACCTCTAGGACTGGA
>NC_056573.1:2557524-2570881 GCF_018340385.1 Cyprinus carpio
CCCCCAATCAACAGTACACAGTAGCGCACCTGCAGCCAGTCCTACAGTGTGTACTCGCAGGAGCAAGCTGTGGTTTCTACGCACTCGAAACGGTGGGTCATTTAAACGGTAACTTGACATAGGATGGCTGAATGAAGAGGTTTTCTAGGACCGACTTCAAAGTTGGCTTGGTACTCAGAAGCGTCACCATTGATTCCGCAGGGCATAAGCGGAGCCGGCGCCGCGTGAATGATTCCGACAGTGATTTGATTGCCAACCACGATTGATCTCAGCTGATAAGGATAACGTGATCCCAGGTCAGTGGCACTATGTGGAACACCGCGAAAACCACAGATCAGGGGGGAAATGCCTTGCCGAGTCTTCGCGTTCTTCAGACATTCATTCATACACCACCTGCTTGCGAGTGACCAAGTTTTCTCTTTGGAGAGTCGAGATACTTTCTAAACACCACCGCGCAATGCCATCGAATTACTTTTCATGTGCGGTGAGCCTAAGTCCAGACAAATTCAGTGTTTTGCACGGAAGACAAAAACACAATGACAGCCTCATGTCGGGTCTGTGTCCTTTCCTCCTGGGACAACATTTTAAGGTGGTGCAAGAATCAAGAAGGCTGGGTCTAAACAAAAACAGCACAGTGAGTATGTGACTGTTAAGGAGCGTGAGAAGGCTGCATACGAAGTGGTAGACTATCGGTAGGAGCAGGACACTTTCCCCCATGAGATAAAGATCTTCAAGGGTGAAAAAGTGAAAGCTTCCAAACTCAAGCTCTCTTCTTCCGTCTCGACCTTCCTCTGTCTGAAGGACTCCATCTTGATGCATTGGCGTGTGCAGATTTGGACCTCAGTCGCTCTGTCTAAATCAAAGCACCCAGATCCATCCTGAGCCAACTAACAGCCACATCACCAGCTGATGTGTGTCTCTTTTCCACGCTAGAAACATTCCATCAGAAGGGTCGAAGCCAACCCTTAATCGCGAGCTTTCGGGCTCTAATGGATTCTTGGGTAATTCTTGGTCTGGGAGCAAATTGTTGGCTAAGCACTGATACATTCCTTGTGGCTTTGCAGAAACTGCGTACTGGGCCGACAGAGAGACAACAAATGGGCGAGATTCTCCCCACCCAGACTCGTTTGACGCCTCAGCACCTTTTCACATACGACAGGTCGGCATGGACTGTTTCGTCCCTTCATTGTAAAGAAAGCGCGCAAGAAGACAAAAGATACGGCAGTGAATGTTCACATTCTGTGTACTCTATTAAGCTGTTCATTATGAATGCGCGAATGTATCAACAGACTTCATTCATCAACCTCATTGAGATGCTTATCACCTCGAGGAGTCTGTTAAACAACTACTTCGTGCCTGCGACCAAGGCGCTAATTTTCCCGACTGTCGCCAGCCGAACTGAGCTCTTCAAGGAAGACTGAAAAACAATGGGCACTAAGCTACTGGAAATCTTCCGACTGAGAGCGTGCGCGAATTTGTCTTTCAGTGCTCCCGCGCAGTTCATGCTGCAGGTGGTGTCTGGGAACACAAATCAGAACCTGTTAGAAATGGTGCTGATGCCGCCTTATGCACAGTGCCCAGGTCGCTTGAGGACCCCCTCTCCTTCAGAACAAGCCTTGCTATATTAGACCCATGGCTAAGTATTACAGCCCGCCCGTTACAGTGGAGGAATCAATGAGCCACCCGCACTGGAGCCTATACACAGAATCATCTCCATATGAATGAAATCTAAGTTGCTCTCCTCCTCCTGGGTATTTGTCAGGGAGGACTGTAATGCACAAAAAGGTGGAGAAGAGTTCAGTATTCATCGAACAGTTTTGGACCGACTGGAAAAAGGATATCTGCTGAACATACATTGCGGGACAAAAATGCACTCACCTCCGCGCAACCTCAAAGGAATGAGTGGCATTATAAAGACGACACCTCCCAGAACTCAGTGGCAACTGGACACGGTGATTGAGACGGTTCAAAGTATTGAGGCTTGGTTCGTCGAGTTAAAGTGCAAGTTGTGAGAGGAAACCTCATCAAAAAACACAAGATCCACCCTCCAAGCCCTCATGTATTATTGAGAGACCAAATCAACAATTGGTGCTCCCCTAGAGAACTGATTAAAAGAAAGCGATTGACAACACTGCACTAACTGCGTTATTATGCCATAATGCATATAGTTACGCCTCTGAGAGCTAACGTCAGGCTATCATTTCTTAGAGGTCAAGAAATCCTGCACAATTCACTTACTCTTGTATATCTGTTTTATTCATTGTACTAGGATTGGGGTGGAGTGTAAAATTCGCAATTTATACTCACATTAATTTTCGCCTACACAGTTTATACCATATATAACATTTTTATATGTATATTGTCAGACATTATAGTTCTGACGTGTCACTCCCAATATTGTCTTGGTTGTACCCCTAGCTTTCCCTTCGACCCCAACGTTACTGTTTGAAAGAGAGCGCTGTTTTCTCTTCGTATGTTTATTCAAATTGTTACGGCTACGCATCCGCTCTTCCGCTACTCTCCTCGTTCAACGATGTGGTTGTTCCTACCGGATATCGAATAACGGTAAAAACTTTGTAACCACTTTAGTTATTTACTTTAGTTATTTTTTATTGTTCGTACAGGTTATTTTCTAAGACTCCGCACTGGGTGAGGGTCTTGTGTCGAGCTATGAGAGGCACGTGGTAGCTGAGATGGCAGAAACTCTTTCCTAGTTGCCCTTTGTGAGAAGCGGAATGAGGAATGAATAACACTGGTGTGGAGGTTTAGTATTACATTATCAGACTGTGATATGGTTCATGGAAATTGAGCCCTCAACTTCATTCGATCATATTTAATTTGATGTTATGGGCCATTTATTGCACATAAATGTCATCAATGTAAAACACAAATATTCTTCTCTGTAACCAATTATAATATCTTGTTTCATTTAAAAGAAGCATGTGATCCTTTCATTTGTCAGGAAGACTTAAATCCACATTTCATATTGGTTCATAATTGTTAAAATGCATATTGTATTAATACTGTTGACGGAGTGATTTATGCGCGAAATATTTGTGAACTAACATCAGAAGCATTTTCTGTATTTTCCTTCTGTTTCTCTATTCATGTAGTATTGATTCACGGTGTTCATGGTGTGCATGCGGAGGGTTGCTAGTTTGAGAGGAAGAAATAAATTGACACCCGTTTGAAAACATTCTCTCCTCTTGCGTCTTGGAATCAATATAGTCAGGGGGCCACTACACTGAAAGATGGGACCACAAAACTGTAAACTGTAGCTCTAAACTCAGTATCTGATGTGAAGAGGGTAAACCAATCATAACCAAAAAGCATCTCTAAAGCTACAATATCAAAACTAGACGTAATGCGTGAAGTCAATATCCTGTAATGCTTCCCAACTTGTATAAGGTCATGTCTTTAAAATTGATTATTTTCCTGTAGAAACAAATATTGATAGAGTTAAACGTTGGTGAAGAGGTGAGGCCTTTGAAACAGTAAAACAAACATTTCAGTCCATCATATCCAGTAATAGGTTGTGTGTTTAACGGTTATACAGAGGAGCGGTGCAGAACGCACAGGGCCGCTTTCTGTAACGTACGACAGATCCTCAGGTACAAAATCTCTCAAGTTTGGTCACTGTGCCTCGTTTCACCTGTTGACAAGTTCATGAAACTTTGTAAATAGATCGTGGCATCATCTAACAGAAATTGTGTTTGGTCCCAGCTCCAGTTCAGTTGTTATTTCTGGTTCTGTGGCTTCCAATACAGTCTTGTAAGGCACAAGAAATCAATGCCACCAAAACATCTGACTAGATCAATGTAGCATTTTTAATACTTATGCAGTGCTTTTCAAAATCTCCTGAAACTTTAAACAAGAAATGATAAGATCTGCTTACAAAATACAGATATTTCATCAAGCACCTGTATGAGGTGAGGGTAGAGTCCGCAATCAGCACGGCTTGACCAGCTGCTACTCTGAGGTTCGGGCCAGCCGATTACTGGGTAGATTAGGACGAGACGCAGACGCAGACCTTCAGCAGAAACCTCCAGAAATCCGCTTCCAACAGATTCTCACTGAACTGCTGCATTCAGGCCTGTTTGAGACCATAGCCAGCCAATCACGGGAGAACGTGAATTATATCAATATATTTTGTATCAAGTGCCGAAACAAGGACAATGAGTCGAGACCCAACTGGAGACACGACACATCAGATTGTCACGAGTTTCTTGTATTTCTGCTGTAGCATCCTCTACCCCAACTTTCCGACTATGACAAATTCTTGTGAATACTGGTATTCTACCACCCCCTATACATCTTGAGAACACATTTGAAGCATTAAAGAATGCGGGCAAGAAAGCCTCATGTACCACTCTTGGTTTTGTCACATATATAAAAGGAAGGGGATCCATTCATCCCCAAAAGTCAAGAAGAATATAGTTTATCCACCGAAGCGCTTCCGATACGGCCAGTCAATTGCACCCAACATCACAGCAACGACCCACTACTCACGCCAAAAACATTCAAAGAAAAGAAACCGATCTTGTTAGAGCATTTAAGAACGCCCACCATGTTGAGTTTCACTCATACAAAGTCCATTTTCTCCAATCTCACATAGTCTAAGTATCTGAGTATACGTCACCACATTCCGACAGCTCAATTGGAAATCGACACAAAAGTTCAACATACAGTGTCCCAAACCATGACACCACAGCGCAGTCAAATAAGCAAAGGTTGTAGTATATAAGATCATTTTTTTTTTGTTTTTTTTTTTTGATGATCAAGATGGTATGGCGAAAACACATCACGAGGCTCAGCGTGCTTTACCAGATTTCGGATAATAGTGTTAATTTACCTGCGGTTATTTCACTTCGTGGTTCAGCTATTCAGTAAAACGAACTGACAGCTATAGTAAACAGTCACTTTGGACATCAATAAACGGTGTTACAAGCGTCGTTTATCGACTAGCTCGTAAGTTTTTAGACCATCACCTGCGCTGTACTTCGACTTCACGAACTTCCCGGCATCGGCAAGTCGCGGAACAAGCGATCCACGCCTAGCATGCGTCGGAGCGGCTGGCCGTGCTCAAGCTACGGGGCCTCACAACCAGACATATCCACATCGACCAGCTCTGCCCAGCATACTTCCGTGCCAATGTTACGAGTCGCTGATGAACAAGCTTGACGAACTAAGATCTGGACCCGCAGCACAGAAATGGGCTTATGCTGACCTGTATGCTTATGGTTTCAATCTGAAACAGGGCTCTGCTATCACCTGTCCGGCAACCAGCGTGTGCGATATGGATGGACGCGCCGTTCTTATCTTTTCGTATTCGCTGCGGCTCTTCCAGTTGCTGACCAGAGTATCAGCAAGCGCCTCGTGGTAAAAACACTCGGTACGGACCCTGGATCGTGCGGCGCTTAGCATGCATTTATTTAACAAATCATGGTGCACAGACTCTGTCATGTGATACCTACTGCTCGGCTGATCTGGAGTTCTGATTATCAAGTGGCAGGCCCATTCTATCTACCACGTGAGTTTACTTGCATTATTTGCTGCGCGCTTTATGTACCTCCGGTATGCTAATGCTAAAGGGCTATGAAAGCAACTTGTGCTGCTTATTGGGGGCAAGTTACAAACCCTGCACCCGGACCCCCCGATGGAGCCTTATTGTTGCTGGGGACTTTAATCACTGCACGTTAAGATCTGTTTCCCTAAATTTCACCAAAATGTATCCTGCCCACAGGGGACATAAAACAATTGGAACAGTTTATACTAATGGGACTGATGCCTACAAAGCACACCCCTCCCACACCTGGGTCACCCAGTCTGACCACCTCTCTTTGTTCATGCTCCCCCCCAATGTATACCCCACTCATCAAATGTGTGAAACCTACAATAAGGACTGTTAAAATCTGGAGGAAAGGTGCTGACTCCACTCTTAACACAATTCCAGCACACAGACTGGAGTGAGTTTGCTGCCCAGGCCACACAGACTCTCAAATTAACATTGCATTTACACCAACTCTGTCTTGGAGCACATCAAACAGATGTGTGGGCAGAGGGACCACAAACAAAAAAATAAAAATTTTTCCCCAATTCAGAAGCCCTGGATGAAACAGAGAGGTTAGCCTCCTGCTCAAAAGCAAGAGATGCAGCCTCAGGTGGAGACCGGGAGGCTTACAGCTCAGCCAGAGCCAACATGAGGAAGGTTATCTGCCAGCCAAAAACTTAGCACATAAACAAGGATTGAAGAACACTTCAATTCTTCAGGACCCCCGGCGTATGTGGCAAGGCATTACAATCTATCACAGACTACAAACACCTAACACTGTGCCCCCCTCCAGCACTGCCTCCCTCCCTGCGAGCTCACTCACCTTTTATGCTTGTTTTGATAAAAATAATAAGGAGATCTCACTCAAAGCTGACCATCATCCAGTGAAACGCCCTCACACTCTCCACCTCAGCGGGTTACTCACGCTGTGTAATGGTGAATGCACGGAAGGCAGTGGACCTGACTGGATTTACAATGGTCGTGTGCTGAAAGGCCTGTGCGGAGCAGCGGGATGGGTCTTCACGGACATTTTCAATCTGTCCCTGGCCAAACAAACTGTCCCCACTATCTTCAAACTCCACCATCGTTCCAGTACTGAAACACTCCACTGCCTCGGTACCTAACGAATTCCGTCCCGTTGCACTCAACCCCATCATTGCCAAGTTTTTGAAAGGCTGATTGAATCCCACTTAAAATTCCTGTCATCCCTCCTAACTAGACCCCATTTCAATTTAGCTTATCGATGCATAGATCAACAGAGGACGCCATCGTCAACGGCTCTTCACTCTGCCCTCACCACTGGACAGTCAAAAACACACAGGAGAATGCTGTTCATTGATTTCAGTTCTGCATTTAATATTGTAATCCTCCCAAGCTGATCTCCAAGATCAGACAGCTGAATATCAGCACATCCATCTGCAACTGGATTCTTGACCTTTTTGACTAACAGGAACCTCAGTCTGTTAAATTAGATAATCTCTCCTCCTCATCATCACCCGGAACACCGGCGTGCCACAGGGTCGCGTACGAGCCCTCATCCTGTACTCCCATCACCCATGACTGCTTCCGTTTATGGCTCAAACACCATAATCAATTTGCAGATGACACACGGTGTGGTGGTCTGATTCAAGGACGACGATGAGTAAGCTACAGGGATGAGGTGCAGCAACTAGCTGTGTTGTGTGCCACCAACAATCGGAATAAAACAAAAAAAAGACAAAGGAGATCATTGTGGAATTCATGCGGGGCTAGGAGTCATGCAACACACCCATCTACATCAAACGGGAGTGTTGGAGGTGTGTCGAGTTTCAAGTTCCTTGGCTCCACATCTCTGTGAACTCACCTGGCCCATAAAACTCCACCCGGTCAAAAAGGGACAGCAGCGCCTTACTCTTACGGAGCTTAAGAAAGGTCACCTGAGTCCAAGGACTGGTGAATTCTAAGCCGTTACCATTGAGAGCCTTCTCCACAAAACTGCAGCTCATTGGGGAAGTGCAATTGCTCCGCATCTGACCGCAAAGCACATCCCAGCGAGTGTGAAAACTGGCTCAAACGGATCAACCGTGCCAACCCATTAACTTCCCTTGAGAACATCTATCAGAGCGCTGTCTTGGCCAGGGCCAGAAACATCATCAAGGATGCCCTCACACCTCACCCTTAACCATATGACTTTTCCACTCTCCTTTCTCCTTCCTATCCGCAAGACGTTACAGGAGCCTACGCTCTTCGGACTAGCAGGCTCAGGAAGAGCTTCTTCCCCGAGGCCGTGACCCTTCTGACGCCACAATAACCACCAATATCTAACCGGCCATCTCTGTACTTCTATTACTGCAACGTCTTCGGGTCAATTACTTTACACACCTGTATTGTGCAACTACCATATGGTTTGCACATAGCTGCCCACTGTTTTCTAGGTTATCGCACTGTAAACTAGTTTTCGATTACTGTACAAAGGACAGTAAGACGATTCGTATACAAAATATAATTGCACTACTGTTGTTGTTGTCATAGAATTCTTTTAACAATACTTTTTGCACACTCTATTCCAACTGTATTTATTACCACTGTTCTCTAACGATGCTGCTGTTTCATAATGTGTTTTTTGTATTAAAATTAAAAAATTTTTCCCCCCCCTAAACATTGCTTTCTGTTTCATAATGTACATTCAATCCTACAACTGCATTCCTATTTTATATACTTCTGTATACTACTTTGCTCAAATACTTTATATAGCAACCCCACTGTACATTCTACCGTAAATCATAGCTTCACTTATTTTGCACTTTTTATGTATAATAAAACACTAATATTATCTTGCACTTCTGTTTAGAGTTGCTTAACTGCATTTCATTAGCTCTGTACTTGTACTCCTGCATAATGACAATAAAGTTGCGAGATCCCTAATCTAATCTTGAATCTAAATATAGTCGCGAGAATGCAGGTGTCCTTGTTCATCAAAGAAGGCCTAAAAGAAAACCCTCTGAACAAATAGGTCAAAACCAAAATCAAAATACTCATTGTACCACCACCCACAGAAAACAAACATAGATTACAAATATATACATAATTACACTGAGCGTAGAACGTAAAAATGTTTCTCATCATGGCGTCTCATGCATTTACCAAGTTGAGCAAACACTCAAATCCATGTGCCAGTACCAACGTCTACCAAACAGTTTTTTCCTCCCGTCTCTCTTAAAAGGATACCTCTTCCCTTCAGAGACCATTCCCTAGAATCCCCCTTGAGGTGGGGAGAAGCATTACAGCATATTGAACATGAAACAAAGCGTTTTTTTCAGAACTGTTACATACCAACCCCCGTCCTTTAGAGAAAGGTCAGACATAACCATAAAACTTTTTTCAAATTCTCTACATGATAAGTTGTCAGTTTTTGCACAGGGTCAGTGTGCGACACTGTCGACTATATAATGGACTTTGTTCCATTGTACTGAACTTACCTTTTGCAGGTCCTTTCCCACTTAGAGGCCAACTTTGTCCATGACGCATCCCCTGCTCGAGACAATCTGATGAGCACGAACACAGACAGAGATCATCCCTCTTCAAAGTCTCCTGTCGTCTTTTCTGGTTGTAGTACTTCCTTTGTCCGGTCCTGGGCTCCGTCGCAACATTTTCTTTTTACCCTGATCATTAGGGATTGCTGGCGTTCAATGACATTGCCATCGTACGCAGAGTGGTCATGATCTGGGTGCCGATATTGGAACTGATCCATGGTTCCTTTCAGTTTGCTAGCCCTAGAGCAACGTCTTCTGGAGTAAATGAGGTACTTTCTTTCTTGCCCATGCTGAATTGATGGTAAAATCGCAACTCTATGAACCCACCTATCCCAATGACGCCGGCGGTTATCTTTTGGACATAAGGGGTGATCATGGTTTTGAGAGTGCGATTTACTCCTCTGTGTCAGTGTTGCTGGTTTGGCGGGGTGATATGCTGTGGTAAGTTCTTGAATCACTCCCCACTGCTTGCATGTGGCATTGAGAGTAGCTGAGACGTGAATTGGGGGTCCCCGATCAGACACGAGCGGTAGTCGGAGTTCCCTCTCCAGTAAAAATCTCCTTGACAAGAACAAATGTCTGCTATCACATGAGTCTTCGGTGAGCGTAATTTGAACACTTCAACCACTTACTACAATAATCCAAGACAACCAACAGATACTCATTCAATTTTGAGCTTTTCCGTAAAAGGGCCCGATGAGATCCAATCCTAAACATATATCCAGGTTCCTGATGGGCGTCGACTGTAGTTGTCTCAGAAAGGCTTGGTATATCTGCGGGCTTTGTACTGCTGAGCAAACCCTGACATTGCGTGCAAGGGATTTCCACTCCCCCGTCGAATTTCTGGCCAGTGATATACCACGGTAGGTAACCTACGTAACGTCTTCATGCGCGCTAATGTCCTCTCAGTGTCTGGATTATCATGGGGTAATTCAAGGAATTTTGTGAGGAAGTTTGTGGGAATAACTACGTGCACTCTATTTCCATTCAGTGAGTCAGGAATGCACCGGAACAAAAACTGATTCTGTAACAACATAGTGAATTTGATCTGGATCTTGTGGGGGGATGTTTTGCATTGTCCCACAGGTCCTGCAGTGCTTGGTCATCTCTTCTGGTATGTACCTAAATTCTTCCATCCACAGGCAAATCCTTACCCACCATCCTGTGCATGACATACTGCAATTGGGACTCGGGAGGTAGGTCACGAGATAATGAGTCAGGAGACAACATTGCACTGGCCTTTCTCTGCCCTGTACTTGCACGGTGAAGTCAAGGCCCTGAAGTCGGATGGCCCCACCTCATGAAGTTTTTGAAAGTAGGTCGAGGATGGTTAAATACCCAAACAAGTGCTGCATGGTACTGTGGAGAATTTGGAACTGTCTTCCTTCCAGGTACTTCTGCCACTTTTTCTACCGTGCCCATACCACAGCAAGACATTTCCTTCCTCTGATACAGAGTATTTATTTTCTCCTGCCTCCATGAAGTAGTAAGTGATGCATATGCAATGACATACAACGTTCACCTTGGTCTGATTCCTGGTTTCCAGAACAGCCCCCAACCCGATGTTGCTTGCATCAGCCTGCACTTTAAATGGTCTGCTAGGATCTGGTGGCACTAGAACCGGGGCCTTTTGCAAAGCATCCTTCAGTTTCTCAAAGGCATCCTGGCACTCATCAACAGTTCCAATTCCATCGGCTTATTCTGTCCTCTTGAGAGCATGTAGCAATGGAACTGGCGAGTTTCTGAAAAAGCGTGAAATGAACCGATGATACACCATCCAGCAAAGGCAGAGGAAGCGCTGAACTTCCTTTAAGTTCCTTGGTGTGGGAAAGTTCTTTCACGGATTCCCACCTTGATCCCTTCTCTCGATGTTTTGATCCCTTCCTCAGAAATCACATGTCGCAAAAGGACAATGATTTTTTACAGAGGTTACACTTCTTAAGATTTAGTGTCAACTTACGCTGCTTCCATTTCACAGAACACTGCCTTAAGATCTTTGATATGTTGTTGAACGTCTTTCGAATACACCACAATGTAGTCGTCAATATAGACGAAAGCAACATTTACCAAGCAAATCCTTCAATATTCTGTTTCATATTAGTCTTCTTTGGAAGGTAGCTCCGCATTTTTTCAGCCCCAAGGGAAGACGAATGAACTCATATTGATTAGTTTTTGGTAATAAAAGAAGCAGTCTTTTGGATGCTGCAGTCCATCCGTCATAACTTGCCAGTAGCCCCTCCTAAGATCCTAAGTGCTGAATACTGGAGAAGCTCCGCTGCATCGACTCCAAGATGTCTCCTGTATTTGAGGGCATTGGGAATTCCGTTCTAATGGTGTTTTTTGGCATTCAAGGACCGATAATCTATACAAAAACGAAGTCAACTCCCATCTTTCTTTCTTCGTACTAAGACTATAGGAGCTGCCCATGGAGAAGTGGATGGCCGTATTATGCCGCTTGTTCAACATCGACTCAATCTCCTCATCAATGGAGCTTTTTGCTTTTTGGATTGGTACAGGGTATGGTCTTTTCCGTACGGGATTTGGGAAAAAAAAATCATTAGTCCACAATCTGAATGTTTGATAACTGCGGCGGTTTGTCCCAGATCATCGTACATACGTGGGCCGTTTCAATAAATACCTTCCAGTGGCCTCTTCTCACATATTGTGAAATATCAACTTGACTCACCAAATCCTCTTTTAGCGTCCCATGCTAACGCCGGCGCTACGCGCGGGGGGGAAAACCGGTCATGGCGTTGACGGGAAAACCAATCATGGTCCCTGCCATGTCCCGTCGATCCTGCATGATCAAGGTCTGGCGACCTTCTCAGAATACTGTCAACTCGTATTAAGTGGGGGCGGAACCGTTCCCGCCGGCAGTCTTGATGGCCCTCGGCTCAGACACATAGCTCTAATATTGAAAAGCCAATGTCTGAATACTTTCACGAATCCCTTAGTTTTCCCTCTCTCTCATTTTCCTCTCAGCTCAGCTTCCACCTCATGTCATGCGGGTAGAAAGGAAAGAAGGAAATCAGCCTTGATTTGATCCATGTGTTGAACTGGAATTTTTCTCGCCCTCCAGCCACCCCCTTGACAAGACACTGCATCTGGACTATATGATCTATAACTACCCTTCTTATTTTGACTGACGTTTGGTTACTGGTTTGGGACACTGTCGCCGTCTAACTTTGTGTGATCGGACCGATTGACTGTCGGAATGGGATAGAGATAGCGGCACCACTTGACTATGGTGGTATTTGTGTGAAATGACTTTATTTAAGGATTGCTCAACATGTATTGGGCTTAAAATGCTCTAGGCAAGTTGGTTCTTTTTTTTTGGAATGTTTTGGTTTATATGGGTTCTGTATGGTGATTGCTCTTTAAACTTTACGCAATTCTTCGCTACTTTTGGGATGAATGGATCCGTCGGCTTTTATTATGGTCAAAACAAGAGTGTTACATAAAATCCGGGCACCCTGAATGGGTTTCGCCCGAAGAGGGGCCCACAGCAGCTTCTCTGGTTTTCGTCTTGCGTTATACCGCCACTTCCGAGTTCTGGGAATCTGAACCAGAAGGTATCGCTGCGTTCGGATGGGCCTTGACGAATTTGAGGCCCTCGCCCCTCCCGTCGCGAACCGGCGTTCGCACCATCCCCTTAGGACGTCGACTGACCCATTTACACTTCTGTTCATATGGAGACGCCTTTTCCGCCATAGTCCAGTCTATGTGTAATGGAGCGTCACCTTTACGGATGCGCGTAGTGGCGAAGTACGGGGAACTTCTAGTTGATTTTGGTCGGCACATATAAGGAATTGCTGGTGAGATCTTAGACATTTGTCTGACCAGATGGAACGGTACCTTTCTGCGTTGTCTTAGACGAAATAACGGTGTAAGATTCGACACGTCTTGAGCAGTGGCTGTGTGTAATCAATAGCTACTTTGAGATGTATACGCTGGTGTAGGTGAGCTAACCATGACTGAATTTTACCGTGAAACGTCCGCCAGAGGAATCCTCTGAGAGAGGGTCGCCATGGCAACGCAGTAGACTTGAGTCAAGACCTGATCATATATCAGAGGCTGATTATCCTCTTCTCTTTTAAGCTAAGAAGGCTCCATCATGGCCTGAACCATGTCTTTGCATCTTGTCCTTCCAAAAACTTGCTTTCAAACGCTTAAAACCCAAAACGCCTTTCAATTTATATCTGTAAGCTTATTCCTCAAGATTTTTTTCGGGCTGATTCTGATCAACCGTCTGGGCTTTAATTGTCATCTGTTTGGGTATGTCCCTAAATTGTTC
>NC_056573.1:2571875-2605390 GCF_018340385.1 Cyprinus carpio
AAATATGTTAGAAGTACTTGCGCTTTCCAATCTATTAAGACTGTGTCTGTTCCCCGAATAGTGAGGTCAAAATATAAATTTAATGTAGGATCTAGAAAAAATCTTATCGTGATTAAACCAGAAAAATTTAAAATAAATGAACAAAAACAATTTCTAAAGTTTGGGCTCCTAAACATTAGACCACTCACACCCAAAGCAGTTATTGTAAATGAAATGATCACAGATAATAGTTTTGATGTACTCTGCTTGACTGAAACCTGGCTAAAACCAAATGATTATATTGGTCTAAATGAGTCTACTCCACCAAACTACTATTATAAACATGAGCCCTGTCAGACTGGTCGTGGGGGAGGTGTGTTGCAACAATATATAGTGATATTCTCAATGTTACGCCAGAAAACAGGATACACTTTTAATCATTCGAGAATACTTATGCTTAATGTTACCCTGTGTCAGATATTCAAAAGAAATCTACGTAGCTCTTTCTCTTGGCTATGTAGATAGACTCCACCAGGGCCGTATAACCGCAGAATTCCCTAAAATAATTTGGAGATATTTCCTCTACTGCAGACCTGTTGGTTACTCTACCGGCTGATAAAGAATCAGAAGCAGAATGAGCTTTTATTATTGCCAGTTATGTTCATAAAGTGGGCTAATTGTCCAGCGATTTTAACAATTCACACTTGATAAGTACACCATAGGATAGGTTTGCATTTCCTGACCTAATAAACTTTTTTGGGAGTCAAGGCAAAATGTTATCATACCCACCCTCGCGGGACCCTTCCGGAGGGCCCACGTCAATCGTTTAATTATATATGCCTCGATTTAATTATAAGATCACATCGAAGTGATCTTACTGATATAGATATCTACCCTCAAAGGGATTAATGTGTTCCAAGCCGACCAAAGGCGAATTCACGTGGAATAACCTGTCTGATTTATCCTCAGGCTGTCTCTGTGTACCCATAAATAACCAATGAAGCTAGACAAAATGACTGGCAACATGGGTCACAATCTTCTCTAATAGCATTAGAGGGCTGTTGCCCCCATCAAATTGAACAAGGTTAGAAGAAAAACGATACTGTGCCATGGTAGCGAAACAGTAAATACCCACTCTCTCAATAAAGAAACTCAAAGTCTTAGAATGGCGCAAATGAGAGAAAAACTAACTTGGAAGTTTTTAGAATTGTGCGGAAAACAGTATGTCCAGCTATAGAAAGTCTCTAAAAACTGCTCAGGGCGGGCCGAGGCATATCTCACAAACTCATAGAAAACAACCAAAACAATCCAAGGTTTTTTATTTAGGTTTTATCAGCACGTGGCTAGATTTAACAAATTCAGCGCAGAACGCCGTCACCCGATCTAAATAGTCCCTCACAGTTTTAATAGTATGACTTTTATTGAATTTTTTCACTTGATCAAATAGATAACATCAGAAATACAATAACAAATTATAGATTCTAGTCATAGTGTCTAATACTTTAGTTTTATCGCATCGCACTCAAAGATAACTATGTGCAGTGCTTTTTAGCAACTATAGGACGGTAAGTGCTTAACTAAACTTCACTGTAAAAAACAAACATCTAAACCAAACAAAATGTTTATTTAATCCTGTACCCACTAAACTTACTGAAAGAGGATTTGTTCACCTGTAGCAGAAGAACCGCTCTTCTTCTCGATATTATTAACTTGTATGTTTTTATTTAGGTCACACCCAAACACCATTCAACAAGCTGGCGGTTATTAATACCTCTTATTAGAAACGCACAACTTAGACATCCAGTGAACCTGGCAAATTACAGACAGTGACGCATTTCAAATCTTCTATTTCTAATATTCTTCCAAGTCTAAAATTTTTAGACACAAAATTTGTAGTCTGCTTAAATGCTCCCGTCCTGCAAAAAAAATTATCTCTATGAAGAGATTTTCAGTCGGGTTTTCAGGCCCCATCATAGCAGCATGAAACTGCAATTGGGTTAGAAATTACAAAATGACATGTGCTTCTTGCATCAGGAACCAATGGCTTGCATCTCATTGCTAGTTTTAGCTTGATCTTAGTGCTGTGTTCTGCGCACCATAGATCACAAAGACACCGATCATAGATAGATTACAAACTATACAGGTATGGCCAAGGGCAGGCTTTAAAGATGGTTTTTATATCCTACCTGTCCAATCGGTACTCAGAGACTTATGTTTATGTTAAAACAACTGGAGTCATCTCATGTTCACCAGTAAAATATGGAGTTGCCACAGAGGATCTGTCCTAGGCTCCTCTGCTATTTTCAAAATATACATGTTGCCCACCTTGGTAAATATCATATAGAAAAGAAAACCACGGGACAAGTTTCCAACATGTATTGCTGATGATACTCAACTATATATCTCAACAAGTACCAATGAAACTTCTAAATTATCTAAGCTAACCAGAGAGGCGTTAAAAATGGTAAAAGATTAGATGACCAATAATTTTCTCGCTATTAAAATTGCAGATAAGCACAGAGATATTACTGTATTGGACCAAAAAACATTACAACAGAATCTTGTGTAGATAGGCAATTTTGCAATTAGACGGATGTACTGTTACTAAAAATCCTCTACTGTCAAAAATCTGGGTGATTATATTAGACAGTCAACTTGTCTTTTGAAAATCAATGTTCCTCATGTTATCAAAAACCGCATTCTTCACATCTTAGACAACATTTCCAAGCTACGAAACATGTTATCACTGTTCGCTGTATGGCAGAAACAAGCTAGTTCCACTGCCGTTCATGACCTCTACGACTAGGACTATTGTAATGCACCTGCTTGAGCTGGGTTGTCCTTGAAATCTTCAATAAAACAAGGCTACACTGTAGTCCAAAATGCATGCGGCTAGAAGTCCTTACCAGGTCAAGAAAAATATAAATCATATTACCGGCCCAATTTTACAGTCTCTGGGGGCATTGGCTACCTATTAATTTCCGTATTCTGTTTACAAAAATATTCCATTTATTTGATTAAAGGACTTATAAGGCACTTAATGGCTGTAGCATCCTGCGTACCTAACTATATCTTCTACCACGGTCTACAAACCCATCACGGCTCCCTACTGAGGTCACCAAACGCTGGAACTCTTTGATAGTACCTAGGAAATAGCAACGTCCACTAAAGAAGGTAGAGCTTTTTCGCAATTTGGCTCTCCAAACTCTTGGAATAGTCGCTTCCTGATAATGTTGGCGGGGTTTCAGACATACACTTCCTCTGTTTTAAATCTAGATTAAAACACATACCCTCTTGGGCCAAGCAATTCAGAATATATGCTCTCATAATGTTTTGGGACTAGCACTTATATCTGATCAAATGCGCATTATTATTCTTTAGCTTGGGGTTAAACTAATTATTGAGTTAGCTTGGCTGGAAAAGCAGCTACCTAATTATGTCTCTATTTGTTTCTTCTGTTTTTCTGCTGGGATTTAGCATCCCATGGCAACTAGGATTTACACAAGCTCCACCGTCTGGATCCAGACACCTGAGAAGAGATGATGGGCCAACCCCTCAGAGGACCTCAGATGATATCCTAACTACGCAGAGAAAACATACAGAACTAACTCAGACATTTTGCTATACAGTTTGATTGCATATTGCTGTTTAATAGAGTGTTAATACGTCTGTTTGTTTACGTCCTTTTATTGATTTTTCTGAACGTTTCTGCCGTATGCACATAACTGACTGACAGTCCCAACGGATTAGCTACCCTCCTAAATATTGTAGAAATTTAATTTTCCTGTAAAGATTGCTTAGTTGGGCAAGTGAGTTTTGGTTGTATCGTAAAAAGCGCTATCCACAAATAAACCTTGAATTGACTTGCGAATTGAACAGGCGGATAACTGTATGGGCTGTTGTTTTTGAATACGGTTTGTTTTACGGACACTTGCTTCGGGCAGTAAATGGAGACCTCTTACATGGCTTACAGCAACAAGGCTGTGCTTCCAGTTTGCATGGGATCAGTTTGAAGAAGTCCCCTTTTTTTAATCCAGTGACCCAGTGGCACAAGGCAAGGATCCATAAGACATAGTTGGATCAGTCAGGACCTGACGATGTCTTAACTGCTGTAGACTGAAGTCCTCCCATTCCTCTCTCCTGGGGAGAGAAGGTTGAGCATAGTGAACTAGTCATCTGTTTTAGTCCCAAAATGTCCCTTTGTTCATGGTCTCGAGCCCAACCCAACTCTTGGGGCACTTGGGTTGCTCCTATAAGCAAGATCCCCCCATAGGACTAAAGATTCAGGTTTATTGACTAAAAGACATGTGATAGGGCTGGTTTTTGAACATTTTGGTAAACACTGTGCAAATCTTGAATTCAGTTAGTCCAGGAATAGAAGCCATGAGACAGCAAGTGAGGAAAGTTGAATATCAGAGTGAATTAGACAGAAAAGAAAATACCACAAATCAAAATCCTAACGCTGATAAACAACAGATGTCGCTTCCGTGAAAGAGATCCTAAGATGTCGCGTATGGTGAAGAGAGCTTTTTTCCGCTCAAGGAATTGATGTTTTATCGAGAACGTTGCGGGAACAGTATCACAAGGGCTGAAATACAACATGTTGCTATTACTTTGATAATAGTCGGATCGTTCTTTTATTTTTTTTTAAATGACATTCATGGTATTTTGGGGTCAAATTCATCAGTGAGTAAGCATGAATAGATTGTGTGATGCCCTCCTTTCTGAAAAACTTTGTCACTTTTCTAGTTTTTTGACGTTTTAGGAGGCATTTTTGTTCACTTATTATTATATTGAGAATTAGATAAACTGCAACCTCTTATTCCTGAATCTTATTTTATTGAGGCAATAGTCTGATTTTCTGGTTACACAGGACAACACTAGCAGGCATCATCTCAGAAATAGAAATGTCATGTGAAAAGTTCATATTATTTCATGTAATATGGCAACTCAAATTGTGAAACTTCGTGTATTAATAAATTCAACAAGATGCACACAGACTGAAGTAGTGTAAGGAAGTCTTTGGTTTTTTAATTGTGATGATTTTTGGCTCCATTTAAAAAAAAAAACAACCAATTTCACTACGAATCACAATAAATGTAGAATATGTGACATGCCAATTAGCCTACCCTCAACTCAAAACACCTGAGCAAAGGTTTCTCCCATTTTGGCCTTCAAACTGTTCTCCAGCCACACAAGCATGGGGGAAGACTTGGTTTCACTTAGCTACACAATCATGTTAACGACTGCATGAAGGAGGTGCCACAAACATTCATTCAATTGCCAAGAAGGTACTCGGCTGTTCACAGAGTGCTGTATCCAAGCATGTTAACAGAAAGTAGTTGAAGTGGAAGAGTAGAAAGTGTGGAAGAAAAAAAGATGCAATGCAACCAATCTGAGAGAACCGGCAAGCCTTATGAGGATTGTCACGCCAAATCGATTCAAGAATTTGAGTAAAAACTTCACAAGGAATGGACTGAGGCATGGGGTCAAGGCATTGAGAGCCACCACACACACAGACGGTGTCAACGAATTTGGGGCTACAGTTGTCGTATTCCTGCTTGATTAAGAAAAGGAGGCCACTCCTGAACCACAGGACACGTTCAGAGGCGTCACTAATTTTTTTAAAAACCTGGACTAAGGAGAAGAAGGAACTGGACTGTTGCCCAGTGGTCGCAAACTCGCTCTTTTCAGTATGAAGAGGCAAGTTTTGTATTATTCATTTGGAACACCAAGGTCCTAGAGTCTGGAGGAAGGGGTGAAGAAGCTCATGAGCCCAAGTTTTGCTTGAGAGTCCAGGTGTTAAGTTTCACAGTATTGCTGAAGTGATTTGGGGTGGGTGCCAATGTCATCTGTCTGGTGTTGGTCCATTTGTGTTTTCTGAAAACCAAAGTCACTGCACACGTTTACACCAAGAAATTTTTGAGGGCACTTCATGCTTCCTTCTGCTGACCAGCTTTTTTGAAGATGCCTGATTTCATTTTTCGCCAGCAGGATTTTTGGTCAGCCTGCCGCACACTGCCAAAAGCAGCGCAAAAGTTGGGTTACTGACCATGGTGTTGGTGTGCTTGACTGGCCAGCAAACGTCACCAGAACGGGCGGTGAACACCCAGAGAGAGAATCTATATAGAGTATTGTCAGAGAAACAGAGAGGGCCAAACAATGGAGCAGAATGAGCTTAAGGCCAGCTGTCAAAGAAATCCTGGGCATTTCATCACCACCGTCAGCATTGCCAACAAACTGATTCACCACTTCCATGCGCCACGCCGAATTGAGGCAGCTATTAAAGCACAAAGAGATCCTCCTACCAAGTATTGAAGCCACATGTGATAGGCAGTAAGATGCAGTCATACTTTCCTAGAAGGGCCAACATATTCACTAAAAATGTTTTTTTTTTTTTTTGTTGTCTTATGAAGTATTCGTAATTTTGGTCGAGATGTGAATTGTTGGGGTTTTTGTTAAACATGTGGCCAAAATCCATCACCACATTACAATACACCAAAGACTTAAAGCTACTTCATGGGTCCTGTGTGTCACGTGAATTTATTTAATACGGCAGAGTTTCACAATTTGAGTTGAATTACTAGAAATAAATTAACTTTTTATCCACGACATTCTAATTTATAGCTTGAGAAGCACCTGTATTGTCCTTTTCTGATTGCATCTGATTTTTATGTCAGGACTGGATTTTAGGGTGAGAGAAGAAACTATAATGAGGTGGCTTGATTTGTGTTTCTGGAGATCTGGCAGGCAGAGGAATAAAAACGCACACATTTGTTCGCATCAAGTGGGTACAAAGCTTTCTTTATATTGCAGGCCAGCAGGAACAGAAAGAACACTGAAAAAAATATGATTACCAAAATATTTTATTTGAATAAAACCATTAATTATTGATCATTATTCATTAATTATTAATATTACTAATTAACTAAATGAGTGATTACTCCATCAACAACAACAAGAGTTGAGAAAAGCACAGAAACCACAAGTTGTCACTCAGCAGGACTCACACACACACACATGATCTTACTGTCTTAGCTGAGGATTTATTACGAACACATTTAGTCTGTCACTTTATTTTCAGTGACAGAAGTTTCAGCAGCAGTATTAATGTCCATGAAGAGACTCTATAACATCTAACTGTTTAGCATGATTTCATGCATGCAGCTCACAGGCATTATTGGTTAGAATCTCTCGTCAATCATATTCTGCTTCATCAACACAGTTATACTGATGATCCTAAACCAACCACTAAACCCAGGATAGGAGCGTGCTGAGTGAATGTGGTCTGGACTGTGTGATGAGGCTCATGTGTCAGAGGACTTCTGTGACGGACAGAGTGTCCTGCACTGGTGATCCACAAACACTCAGCTAGTTCTATAATTATATCATCAAACATAACTATTCTTAGACGTTTATCCATCAAACAATAGTGTTATTCTACTGCTGAATGGACTCTACAGGGAGATCAGTGTGTATGTTAATTGTGTGTCTGAATGAGGTAACCAGACGAGAGAGCAGCAGTGCAAACTCCAGGACTGATCATTATTTCCCGAAAAACACAGCATCATCACCTCCCTTCCGGTCTGATTGCTCTTATATGACACCTGACATACACCACACCATCATTTCCCACTACCACTCCCAGCTCCCAGTAACAGGCGTCCCGACACACACTCTCTCTACACACAACAAACCTGCCACAGCGAACGATCAAATCGAGAGGGTCTGGATGATCAGATAGCGGCTGATCTGTGACAGGTGAATGTGAATCCACTCTGTTTGTTCTCAGACAGACGGAGCCATTCATTCACTGGTGGTTTCAGATCCAGAAGTGAGCCGGATGGGAGTCTGATGGAGATAAAACACATCAGCAATCAGCAATTATAAATCTGTAGTAGGGTTTTCGATGGAAGTTAGGAAAGAAAGAAATTTTGAAATCTTTTTCATGTTAGGCTGAACTCTTCATGTTCAGTGTATCATCAGTGTCTCAGTACAGATGAATGATAAGCTGTGCACAATCATCTCATTTACCATCATCAGTTTATGAAACTCTTCTTTTCACCTTCTAGCGAGGAAGAACAGAACACACACTCAGAGAGTTTTTTCTGCTGGTTTTCTTAACCTGAGCTTTACAGTTGTAATGGAAGTCCTTCCTGGTTCTTAGTGGGAAGCATGTTGGTGAATGTTACTGTGGGAAACATCAATCAAGACATGAAACATGAGAGTTCTTCAATGGATCCTGTATCTATTTCCTAACACATTTCTAATAATGATGTTTCTCCATGATATAGGGATGATGATGGACTGGTTGTCTGTAGAGCAGATGAATCTCCAGGACTTTACGCGGTCTGTCTGAGATCTTCTTGAGTCTCCTCTTTGGCAGAAATCCTCCAGTTGTGTCTCGTCCAGGCTGATGGACAATTCTCTCAGAGGCATCAGAAGAGGAAGAGAGAACTGAAGAGATCCATCATTTATCCGTCTGTAGATTCAGGAGGTGCTGAGAGAGAACTAGCGAAACTCTACAAAAACCACAATTCATCAGCTCTCACACATTCATCCAATAAACGCGTGCAGGAACATCAGATTTGATCTTTGTTCATGTGGGACTGTTTGAGAAACAATGCAGGCAGTGAATATATTGTCAGAGCGAAATATTTAAAGGATGGGTAAAGTTGAGGGCTGTACAGACGAATATAAGTTCAACATAATCTGAACTAAACTAGACACTTGAAACATATCACAAGGACCTTTAAGACCATGGTCAGGTTTTTTGGTTTGGTTTCAGTACGACCTGAATGCATTGTTTCATGAAGGCATCAACTCCAGGATTTCATGAAACCATTTTAAACAACTACTCAAGGAAACACATATTTATTAGCATCAGCTTGGCATTTTTTTGTCTTTCTGTAATTTCTGCCGAACAAAATAATATTAGTTCAGAGAGAGAGAGCTACATTAGGGCAAATAAAAATCCATCACTTGAAAGTCCAAACAAATGAATACAAAATGTGTTGAAGTCTGGTGCGGGGCACTCGAGCTGAATGAGTTTGAAAAGTTAGTGACATGAGCACACATTTGAGGCAAGATTTCGTCAGAGGCTTGAAAGCCATTCATTTGCATTTCAACAAGAAGAATGTCGATCATATGAGAGTACAATGATGATCATATATAATAACACACTTCATGAAATGTTTTCTTCTGTGAGTCCTCTGTCGACAGGGGCAGTATCTGCTCAAGTCCACTCTGACCCTTGTTCTTGTAGATTCTGTGTTACCTTGCAAAAAGATGAAACTGATGTGATCCTGTGTGTGTGAAAGGGTTCGTGCTCCACACATCAACAAACACAAGCGTCCTCGTCCTCCTCAGATCATTGATCTCCTGCCTCCCAGTCGTCTCCAGTCGTTTCTTCAGCTGCGACTCACTGGGCAGTTTTCTTTTCCTGATCCTCTGATCATTAGTTCGTATCAGCTCAGAGCGGCTTCTCTCAATGGAGGCCTGATGAGCTCATCTAAAGGATCCCTCTCAGCGTCGCGCCTCTAGGACTGCTGTCATGTGTGTTGTCAGAAGCGCTGTTAGGACAACGCAACAGTGTATCATCACTTCAAAGTGAGTCTTGAACTGAGTACGGAGAACAAACTTCTCTTCTTCGTCCGACCTCACCTTATGAGACTCCACAAGTCTCTTCCTCCATCTGCTGAAGATCTTTCTCTCCTCTGCTGGATTCGTCTGGCTGAAGGCGTCTTTCTGCTCTCCGCTTCAGCTGCTTCTGCAGGACAAACAGATGAGAGTGAATCTCACAGAAAACTAACTGCGACATCTAAATACATCATTGAAGCAATGAATCCCAGAAAAGTGGAGCTGATAATCTAATGACTGTAGGTTGCAAACGGGTCCAAACCGAAGTGATGATTGACATGCATTTTATCAGCCATCACACATGAATTAAGACCTGTTTCAAACTACAAAAGTGTAAGAAATCCAAAGTCAAACAACTGACCAGACGTAGAGCTTCAGCACTGACACGTGTTTCTTCTGTGTTGCTACATAATTAAGATCTGTCTCTAGATCAGAAAATAAATAAAAAAATGAAGCTATAAATGACTGAAATCATCTGTAATTCAGTCAGATTTACTGAAACAGAAGGTTCAATCTGTCAATGCATTTATATTGTAAAATTTTTGCTGATGAAAGTATATATATGTTGTCAAATAAACGGGGGAATAGTTCACCGACTCCTGTCACAACGCTGTGCTTGTTAGTACACAATGAAGACGATGATGAAGGTTACAGTCTTTAATAAAATCCACAGGCAAGATTTACAAACAGAGAGAACAGCTACAACACATCTACACGACGGAAGAGACCCGACAGTTATGACAGGAAACAAACAAACTAAAGTACTAAATCAAAAAAAAATCACTAGCCATGAGAATGAAAATGGGTGCAGACTGAAACAAAGTACAAACTCTGTGAATATGTGACAGCTCCATTATTTTTTGTTGCTAATCAAAGCCTATTTTTATGAAAGATTGTGTTGATGAAGGTTTATGGTGCTTTTTCAAGTAAACAGTGAAACTCTTTTTGAGGCTGCTGTTATTTCTGCTGTCGTGTGAATACTGTAAGCTGTTCATAATGTGCCAATAATAAACATGAGTGTCAGCAATATTTCATCAGTCAATCTAGTGTTAAATACCTGTTTTCTCTGTCCTCTGTGCTGCAGCTGATACAGTTTCATGGTTTTTTATGTTCATCCATACACGACACACATATACACTTCTGATCTGTCGCGACAGAAAACCTCAAAGGAGCTTCTCATGTTTCTTGCAGATCATCTCCTGCAGTGATCCAGTGGCTTCAAATCAAACCTGTGTCTCTTTTCCTCTAAAGAAGCTCTCATGTTGTTCGAGTGAGTTCACGACAGTAAGAGTTCAGACACAGCAGACAGGACTTGATGGCTCTGTATTTTCTCTTCCAGTACAGACGTCACACTGCACATCTCAGCTCCAAAGCGTCACAGTCAGCAGAGAGTCTGGTCTTCTTCATTTTCTCTCCACCACTTCAGCCAGCATGGTGTTTCTAGCTAAAGCAGGTCTTGGACTGAAGGTCTGTCTGCACTGAGGACAGCTGTAGAGCTCTCTTCTGATCCTCCTGATCCCAGCAGTCTGTAATACAGCTCTTGCAGTAACTGTGTCCACAGGGGAATGGCCACTGGATCCTTCCAGGAGATACAGACACACTGGACACAAGAACTCATCCTGAGAAACTGAAATCTGGCTTCTGCCATTTTACTGCATGAATACAGAGACACAAACACACAACAGCTCAACTACACTTCAGTTTCTCTTTCCTTAAAATCATGTGATTCCTGTTTACGCACTCTGTGTTTTTGAGTGACATGTGTAAAACAGGTGTGTCTGTGAGTCTGTAACCAGGTTCCTCATTCCTGCTGAGTTGTTATTAAAAAAGTAAACACATGAAAATTCAACAAGTTGAATCAGGTGTGTTTAATCAGAGACTAAACTGAACTCTGTGGGAAAGTGACTCTCCTGGACGAGGAATGGGGAACACTGATGATGAAATGTCTACTAGATGTCAGTCTCAGACCAACACTCAAAGAATTCAAGAGAAGCACGACAACAGCCTTAAAACCTACACTAATACTACATCTCAATTACTACACTTGTACTGCAGGACAGAAAACTGTGTCCAGATTTACAGCTTCTTCTTGAATCTTCAGCCGGCTGGCAGGAGCCTCCCCTGACGGGTCACCTGACCTTCAGTGTCATGAGCTTACACAACCAAGGGGTGCTTGTGCTTGTCTCTAATTTGACCGCGATGATGAAGCGAGGATCGAGGAGAGAGGAGGAGGCTTCCTGAGAAACTATGAGCAAGGATACACAGGTGTATCCTTTGCAGAAGATGTTTTTCATTAAAAAAACCAGACAGCACATATAAATTCTCCCTCCCCCTTGTTGTAATCAAGTTTTAATTTATATTTTCTCTTTTCAGTTTAAATAAACCAAACATGTCATATATTTCAAACAGGGCATCTTGCTTTATAAAGAAAGAGAGCAGGCCATATGAGTCACTTCCTGTTTGTTGAGTCATGTCTTCCGGCTGGGACACCACGGGACCCTGAGTGCATCCATCAGGGCGTATACTTTAGAACTGCTAATACTCAATTCACACACATTACCATTGCTTTACTCACTGTTACTTGCTTTAATGGCGGATGTATGTCTACCTTTAAGTGCAGGTGACAACCACGTTCCCGAGGCCGTGGAGAAGCAGATTCGGGTCCTGGAGCAGAGGCAGTCCCAGCTGAGAGGCGGGGAGACATGCTCACAAGTCAGGGTAAGGTATACAGCGCGCTGCTAACAGTCCCACCACCTCTACCCCGTGTGTTTTTCTCTGCACAGGCCCGGTGCACCCAGGGCCGCGATCTGCCAAGATGTCCTTCACTCCGGCGCGCCGGGACACCACGGACCCTGGGTGCATCCGCAAGAGCGGAGGGGCGCTGAGCCAGGCCCGGGCGACAACCTCTCCCAATCCGGTCTTGAGATCTACACATGGAACCGCTTCTCTCTCCCATCCGGTCTTCGGAACTGCTTCGTCTGTGATCGTCGGAGACTCCATCGTCCGACACGTCCGTGCTAAGTTAGCGAAGGTAAAGTGCCGCAGCTCACTGTTTACCTTCCCTGGTGCTGCGTGTTCTCATTGTTTCTCTTGCCCAGATACCCACGCGATCCTGGAGGCCCGATGAGGCCACAGAATGGAGTCGTGCTTCCGCCAGGGTTATGACACTGCATGGCGGCAGGCGAGGAGATGCTGAGAGGACTTCCAGGAGCCTGGTCGAGATGGTGTGCAGCTAGCGCCTGCAGCGACGATCATCGTGTCAGGACCTCTCCCCCGTGTCGATGAGGACACAGAAAGGTTCAATAGATGTTTTTGCTTTAAATGAATGGTTATTGTCATGGTGTAAGAATAGAAACTGCTCTTTGTTAATAGTGGAAATCTTTTCTGGGAAATCCTAGGCTTTTTAGGTGCTGATGGCCGCACCCCAGCAGAGTCAGATAGAACTCCTCTCGGGACAACATCTCAGGACTCTCGCTCCATGTGACTAGTAAGCTGATGGCTTTTATTCTAACCAGCTTAAATGATAGAAATCCTTGGACTGTTCAGTCTGTACTTTAAGCTGCCCAATCTATTAAGAGCGGTGTCTGTGCCCCAAATAGTGAGGTCAAAATAAATTTAATGTAGGATCTAGAAAAAATCTTGCTCATTGATTAAACCAGAAAAAATGTAAAATGAACAAAAACGATTTTAAAGTTTGGGCTCATAAACATTAGATCACTCACCCCAAAGCAGTTATTGTAAATGAAATGATCACAGATAATAGTTTGATGTCTCTGCTTGACTGAAACCTAGCTAAAACCAAATTATTGTGGTCTAAATGGAGTCTACTCTACCAAGCTACTGTACAAATGATGCATTGGACTTGCGTTTACTGACTTAAGCTCTTTTGGAGTCAAGCAAAAATGTCACCATGAGCCCTCATACGTTTTACAATTATCGTTGATTTAATTTTTACATTTTACATTTTAATCATTTAGCGGACGCTTTTTATCCAAAGTGGACTTACATAAATGAGAACAATAGAAGTAAATCAAATCAACGTAGAGAGTAAACAACAACAATATACAAGTGCCATGACAAGTCTCAGTTAGTGTAGCTCCAGAACTCGTAGCAAGTTTATTTTTATTTTTTTTATTTTTTCCAAGAATAGGATAGACAAGAAAAGTAAAGGTAAGTGCTAGTATTAGTTGGTCAGGTGCTGGCGAAAAAGATGAATCTTTACTGATTGGCAAGCAGTTTTGGCTGATCCGGCCAACATGTGGGCCAATCTGGGCCAAAACTGCTTGCTGTCAAGGTAGATTTTTTTGAAGATGAGTAAAGACTCAGCTGTTCGATTTGAGATTGGGAGGTCATTCCAACAGCCAGGCACAGTCCAGGAAAAAGGTCCGTGAGAGTGATTTGAACTTCATTGGGATGGCACCTCAAGGCACCGCTCACTTGCTGAATCTGTAAGCTTCTGGAGGGCGCATAAGTTTGAACTAGTGAGTTTAGGTATGCTGGTGCCGTGTCAGTGGTCGCCTTTGTGCAAGCAAGCATCAGTACCTTGAATTTGATGCTGAGTGGCTACTGGCAGCCAGTGTAACCTGATGAGGAGAGGAGTCAGCGGTAGCTGTTTTTTGGCTCATTGAAGACAACCCTGCTGCTGCATTCTGGATCAGCTGTAGAGTGCTTGATAGTACATGCAGGAAGGCCCGCCAGAAGAGCATTTCAATAGTCCTGTCTGGAGAGAAATAAGAGCTTGGACAAAGAAGTTGGGTGGTTTGCTCTGACAGGAAGGGAGTCTAATCTTCCTAATGTTGTATAGGGCAAATCTGCAGGACCGGGTCATTGCAGCAATATGGTCTGTGAAGCTCAACTGATGAACCATCACACACCTCCTAGGTTTCTGGCTGTCCTGGAAGGAGTTATGGCTGACAATCCCAGCTGTATAGAGTAGCTGTGATTTAACGATGGGTTAGCTGGAACCACCAGCAGTTCTGTCTAGTAGGTGACATTGAAGGTGATGGTCCATTCATCCGCTTAAATGTCACGCAGAAAGGCTGCAATGCAAGCAAGCTAACGCGGATCATCTGAGTTGAATGAGACGTAGAGTTGAGGTCATCAGATAGCAGTTGATGGAAAAGCCATGATTTGATCCCAGATCCTCATGGACGTATGTAGATGGAGAGAAGAGAAGTGGTCCAAGTAATGAGCCTTGAGGGAACCCCAGTAGCAAGAAGTGTGACTTGAAACTTTCACTCTCCAAGACACACTGAAGGATCTATCTGAGGGGTAGGACTTGACCCACAGGAGAGCGGTTCCAGCGATGCCCATCTTTCTGAGGCGGGTGGACGGTAGGGAATCTGGTGATTAACTGTGTCAAAGGCAGCAGGACAGATCAGCAAGATGAGTACTGAGATTTGGAAGCTGCTCGCCAGTCGCAGGGCTGCAGTAACTGAGCAGCAGGGGCAGTCGCAGGTGAGTGAGCAGTTTTGGAGCCCAGATTGAGGTTGCTGTTCCAGGAGGTTGTCGTAGAAGAAACAAGAGGGTTGGTTGAACACAACCACTCAAGATGTCTTTGCAAGAATGGAAGAAGGGATTCCGGACTGTAGTTTTTTAGAAGTGCTGGGTTTAGAGATGGTTTCTTAAGCAGGTGCGCTCCACCCGAGCCTGCTCTTAAACGCTGAGAGAACGTAACAGAGCTGACGAGAGGTGTTGATAATGTGAAGTAAGTGCAGGGATTACTGAAGTAGAAATCACTTGAAGGACGGTGATGGGAATAGGGATCAAGTGGACAAGTAGTAGGAGGGTACTGGACAGGTAAGTTTGGAAACGTCCATCACTGCGAGTGGAGAGGAGTGAGAGGAGAGTGTCGTAATCGTTATGAAGGTATCATCCGTCTGCGGGTGTGGACGAAATCTGGTCACTGATGGTTCTTGTCTTATTTGTGAAGAAACTGCAAGTCGAGGCTGTACGAGGTTGATGAAGGAGGAGGTGGAGGCCAGATAAGAAGAGAAGAGGAACACAAAATAAGTTTTGCAAAGAACTGGGCGAGAGTCAGAAACAATTGTTAATTTGTTGTGGTGTATGATGTTTTAGCAGTGAAAGACATTTGCAGAGAAGGAAGAGAGGAGAGACTGTTACACATGAGGTCGGTTAGGTTTCTCGATTCTATGCCATTTGCTCCCTGCGACCTGAGTTAGAGTGAGTTCATGGAAGACATCGGACAGCCAGGGGGCAGATGGGGTGGTGCATGATGGTGACGGATGACCAGGGGCAAAGTTTCAAAGCAAGAGGTCAGAGTGGAGCAAAGAGTGTCAGTAGCACTGTTCGTGTCAGAGCTGAAAATGAGATGAGCGTGAAGGAAGTGAGGGGATGAACCCAGCGGAAGGCAAAATGGAGTAAGTGTGAGGTTAGCAGTATGAGGAGTGGCTGAGGTGTGCATTGGAGCATACTAAAGTGTTGTCCATGGAGCAACAGGGCATTTCGATGAGGTCCAGTTGGTTGCCTGAATTTGTGAGTCGCTGTTGTAGACGGTCGATTGCAGATCAAATAAGGCAAGCAGAGTTTGAAGTACAGCAGCCTGGGGTTATCTAGGGGGATGTTGAAGTCCACAAAGCAGTACCAGAGGAAGTACATCCTCAGGAAAGAAATTGATAGTAACACATCAAACTCCTCCAAGAAGTTTTCCCAGTGACCTGGGGGACGTTATACGACACCAAAGGGAGTTACAGGGTGGGTTATAGTAATTGAAATGTTATTCCAATGAAAGTTACTGTAAAGGAAGGGTTGAAGCTCAAATTCCATCTTTGAGATAAGGAACAGTCCCTCCACCCCCGTCCGGTACGTCGTACGGAGGGGTCTGTGGGAACAAGTGAAATTAGGGAGGGGCTGCGGGAGTGGCAGTGTCTTCAGGTTTGATCCAAAGTTTCCTCAGTTAGGGCCATGAGGTGAGACCAGAATGAGTAGCATTAGAAGACATGAAGAAATCTGAACAGCACCTAGTGCGAGGACAAGTGATCTAAATAGTAGTTGAGAACAAGCTATCCAAAAAGTAAGAAAAAGTGGGGAAAATCAATACTCAAGTGGCATTGCTTCTGTGTCCTTGCTCGGTGAAAGCAACACAGTAGGGTCGATGGTCTTTACACTCGCGGTCTTCACCACGAGGAGGCTTCATACAAAGGGCTGCTGCGACCGCTGTGCCGAGGAACTAATTACTTTTAATACTTTGCCTTGCGTACCTGTTATTAAGTCAGTTGTGCCACGCCTTACTATTGAGCAGACCGAAACTGGGGAGTCGACAATAGTCAATTCCGAGAAACAAACACCACTTCAGCATATTTACCATGGTAAAAAACCAGTCAAGGAAAACAACGTTTCCTAGCACACAAAGATCGCGCTGGGTAGTAATGACAAAAAAGGCAAACACTTACAAACTGCTTCCTTTTCTGTTTGCTCGACTGTTTTTTCCTAACTTATATCGCATGGATTCATGTATCTTACTGATTATAGATATACATCCCCCCCCCCCTCCCCCCCCCCCCCCCCCCCCCCCCCCCCCCCCCCCCCCCACCCCCCCCCCCCCCCCCCTCCCCCCCCACCCCCCCCCCCCACCCCCCCCCCCCCACCCACCCACACCCCCCCCCCCCCCCCCCCCCCCCCCCCCCCCCCCCCCCCACCCTTTTCCCCCCCCCCCCCACCCCCCCCACCCCCCCCCCCCCCACTTACTCAAAGTGATGATGTACTGACCATTACCTTGTATCGTGCCTGATGTGTATTAATGATATGTAACTATATGGCTATCGTCAGGGCCAGCCGTATTGTTACAGCCCCAAAAGATTTTTTTTTTTTTTTTTTGTGTTTTTAGGTGTCAGTCACCAAATAATTAACCGGCTGCATTTATCTCGAACTGCTCTGGTACCCATAAATACACATGAAACTAGACGAAACAATGGACTGGCCAAACATGGGTCCATCGTCGCTAAGACATAGAGCTGTTGCCTCCCATCAAATTGAAAACAACGGTTAGAGACAAAAGTAACTGTGCCATGGCCTCCAACAGTACTACCCACTCTTCAGAAAGAAATCATAGTCTTGAGCGCAAATCGGAGGAAAAAACTAAACTTGGAGTTTTAGATGTGAGTGGAAAAAACAGCAGTCAAATAAGGCCAAGCTATATAGACAGATCTAAAAAAACGGCCAGGCCGAGCTATCACCACAAACTGTCGCCCAGAAAATAACCAACACCATCAATGTTTTGATTTAGCACAGTCGCTGTAGATAATAAATAACCAGATGCACTGATCAAAATTCCTCACGTTAAATGTAAACTTTATGAATTTCTCACTGATAAAATAGATAACATCAGAAATACATAACAATGTATTCTAGTGTCAACATTCAGCTGATTATAGCCCTACAAGAAAAAACTGCAGTGCTTACAACTATGGACAGGAAAGCTAAAATAAACTTTCACTGCATCTAAACAAAAAACGTTTTTTAGATCCTGTACCCACTAAATTACTGAAAGAGTCTAATACCTGTAAAAGAAGAACCGCTTCTCAATATTATTAAACGTTTCTTTAGGTGATGTCCAAAAACCATTCAAGCTGAAGGTATGTTCGCCTCTTATGAAGAAACCACAAACTAAGATACTAGTGAACTGGCAACATACAGACCCATTTCAAATCTTTACATTATGTCTAAACTTTTAGAAAAAAGTTGTGTCTGCTCAAAATGTTGCTCCTTCTTCTTGCAAAAAAAAAATTATCTCTATGAAGAATTTCAGTCGGTTTCAGGCCCCATCAATGCACAGAAACTGCAATTGTTTAAAGATTGACAAATGACTTGCTTTCTTGGCGTCCAGACCAAGGCTGCATCTCATTGCTAGGTTTTACTTTGATCTTAGTGCTATGCTTCAACACCATAGATCATGACATACTTCATAGAATCGATTACAAAACTATACAGGTATCCAAGGGCATGTGCTCTAAGATGGTTTAGATCCTACCTGGTCCGATCGCTACCACTTTGTTTATTTAAGTGAGGAGTCATCTCATCCGTCAACAATAAAATATGGAGTGCCACAAGGGATCTGTCCCTAGGTCCTCTGCTATTTTCAATATACATGCTTGCCCCTTGGTAATATCAATTAGAAAAATATTGGATTAGTTCCACTGTTATGCTGATGATACTCAACTATATACCTCAACAAGACCAGAATGAAACTTCTAAATTATTTACGCTAAGAGAGGGTGTTAAAAAAGTTAAAAGATTGGATGACCAATAAATTTCTCCTATTAAATTCGAAATAAGACAGAGATATTACTTATTGGACCTAGAGCGGATGTACTGTTACTTCCTCTACTGTCAAAAAATCTGGGTGGTATATTAGACAGCAACTTGTCTTTTGAAAATCATATTTCCCATGTTACAAAAACAGCATTCTTCCATCTTAGAAACATTGCCAAGCTACGAAACATGTTACCTGCTTCTGATGCAGAAAAGCTAGTTCACACATTCATGCGAACTCTCTAGACTGGACTATTGTAATGAGCTGCTAGGTGGTTGTCCTGATCTTCAATAAACAAGCTACAGGTAGTCCAAACATGCAGCCCGGCTAGAGTCCTTACCGCAGTCAAGAAAATATGATCATATTTCCCCAATTTTACAGTCTTATAACAAAATGAAAATTTTGTCATTATTCACTTAACAAAATGAAAATTTTGTCATTATTCACTTACCCCCATGTTGTTTCAAACCTGTAAAAGCTTTGTTTGTCTTCGGAACACAATTTGAGATATTTTGGATGAAAACCTGGAGGCTTGAGACTGACACAGAAGAGTGTGCGCCTGCGTACAGCTCAGAATTGCCAAAATGGCGCTACGCTGATTTGGAGAGACACAGAGGAGGGGAATTGTTGAATAAAGTCGTTATTTTTGTTTTCTTCGTGTACAAAAAGTATTCTCGTCGCTTCGTAACGTTACAGTTTAATCACTGGATGGCAGATGGAGTATTCTGACGATGTCTTCACAAAACTTTCCTGGACCTTGACATACTGTTATTTATTTGGCAGTCTATGGGATAGTCTCAACCCTCCCTGTTTTCATCCAAAATATCTTAAAATCTGTATTCCGAAGACCAGAAACAAAGCTTTTACAGGTTTGGAACGACATGGGGTAAGTGATTAATGACAAAAAATTTTCATTTTGGGGATGGAGTATCCCTTTAAGTTCCTCGTATCAATTACAAAAAATATTATTACTTACTTATAAGGTCCCTTGATGGTTTAGCTCCTGCATACCTAACTAGTCTTCTACCATCGTTACAATCCATCACACTCCCTAAGGCACAAAAAACGCTGGACATTTGGTAGTACCTAGGATAGCAAAGTCCACTAAAGGAGCTTTTCAAAGATTTGGTCTCCCAAACTCTGGAATAGCCTTCCTGATAATGTTCAGGGTTCAGACACACTTCCCGTTTTCAACTAGATTAAAACACCTCTGGCCAAGCATTAAATAAGGACACCTCAGAATTTGGGATGCAGTTATATCTGATTCAAATGCGCATTATGATTCTTTAGCTTGGAGTTAAACTAATTAATTTACTTGGATGGAACGCAGCTACGCTAATTTGTCTCTATTTGTTTCTTTGTTTCTGCTGGATTTACATACCGTGGTAACTAGGATTTACACAAGACTACAGTCTGGATCCAGAACCACCTGAGAAGAGATGATGCCAAACTCCTCAGAGGACTCAGATGCTGCTACCCTGAACACAACTCACAGAACTAAACCCACATTTTGATGTAAGGTTTGATTGATTAAGTATGCTACGTCCTAATATAGTGTTAATAATACTGTTTGTTTACGTACTTTTCATTGATTTTTCTGAACATTTCTGATCCGTCTGCTCGTGTAGCAGATAACAACTGACAGGGTCACGTGCAACTGTGTAAAGCTAAGCTATCTAAACAATATTGTAGAAACTTAATTTTCTGATAAAGTTGCTTTGAATGATTTGAATGGTAACAAGGCTATAAAATAAACTAGATTGAATTGAAATGGTATTGTAAAGTGTCCTAATCTTGTGTTGGATTATATACAACAGGTTTAAATGAACTTAAGGTCGAAAACATTGAATTTTCTCAAAATATAAATTTAATCTTAGAGTAATTTGTCAATGATTTCGGAATGACTCGTTCCCAGCAAGTTCAGAGCAAACCCCTCCTTTCAAAGCCTACTCTGCTCTGATTGGTCAGATGGTCAAGCCCTGTGTGATGGCACAGAGATGAGTCCTTGATCCATTACCAGCGCACCATCGACAAAGAACTTACATAAAACAGTATATAGTGCCCAATCCGTTTTATTAATAAAACACTTATTAAGCGAACGTGCCCACAGCTAAAGTTTAGCTGCAAACTGTGAACATTTGGGGGATTACGTTAGCGAGTGCTTAACATGATCTAACTGATGAAACAATACAGTTTGTAAACCAAAAAATAGTCTACTTTAATGTTTGAAGAACGACAGACAAAAGACTCTGTCTTAACCTTTAATCAGAACACAGTTGTATCTCTCCCGCATTAACAACTATAACTGCGGTGCAGCACAATAAACAGCAATTTTCACAATGATTATAAAAGTCTGTGTGACTACACTACATTCTTTAATTATTAAACAAAAGTAATTAGATCAACATCAGTATACAATAATTGACACATTCTTAGGAAATAGTGGGTTCACAGTGAATTATCAGAAGAATACTTCAGTAAGACAGAAATATAGCGTGCTTTAACTGGAAACCCTAAATCTGCACTAGGTTTACATCACATATTAACACAAAAACTTTTTTTGAGCACTCAATTGAAAATGTACACAGCGTATCAATCAGAGTTTGCAGGTTGTGGTTCAGAGAGCATGTTAGTCCAAATGAAGAAGATTAGAAGGCAACGAGGATAAAAGCCAAGATTAGAGAATCAGTCCGTGATTAAATGACATGCACACAACAAAAGGTTGGAATTGTATTTCTGTGTTATCCCTGAACACAGCGTCTTCTTAAACATGATGTAAACACACTAATAGCGGAAGTGTTTGTGGGCAGGTCAGACTCTGTTTGTATTTCGCAGCAGGCGGGGTTTATGCAAATGTCTTACCCAGTGACGGTTCATACACCGGTAACAGGCAAAAGATTCTAAAATATGACGACTCGTTAATGCGATTCAGAACTCTCTCTTTTGATATAAACATAATTTCTAGTCATGTCTTCTTTTGGAAGGCAAAAACAAGGTAGTTTAGCTTTCACAGTGAAACACCACAAGCGCCTCATACATGGTGGCTGGCGGCAACAATACTTCAGCAGCGAGAATAAAGGTGCGGCTTTTTTTCTTTTATGTGAACATTCAAGCTGGCAGTTAGTGCAAATCTTTCCCACACATAGTGGCGTGAGAGATGTGGCGTGTTAGAAACGAAAGTCAAGTTTCAGGGGGTGTGGGACGAAGTCTTAATTTTTTATAAAGAATATCTCTTTGGATTTGAGACTTTAGTCTTTTGCAACTTCACTGAATCTTCTTTATTCACCAAGAGCTTGTAACACTCCAAAGAGAAAGGAAAAAATTTAAATCGTGCATCATATGAACCCTTTAAGACAGAATGTCTTTTTGTCTATCATTCTTCAAAACATTACAGTAGACATATTTTTTGGTTTACAAACTGTATGTATGTTAGCACTTTCGGCTAGCATTATCCACCAAGTATTCACAGTTTAGCAGCTAAACTTTTAGCTGTGGAGTGCGATTAAGCTTGCATAAGTGTTTTGTATTTTATGTCATTATTATAAGAGCGGATGGAAAATGCTTTCACATAGGGCTATAGCGCATTAAGCTGACACATGAGCGGTTGTTTTTTTACGATGTTTTATTACCACGACAACCCGTCCGAGTCGATGAAGCCTGCAGGTATGCGGCTTCACGCACTGTGAGCTATGGCGCTTAGACTTACCTCGATTAAGCCCCGCCAAACATTTCAGCAGTTATCATGGGCTGTGTGTGTCCGTGTTCATATGCGACTGTGTAATGATAGTTTGAGAGGAATCCTGTTATCTGCAGCGTATAATACCTGTTTGTGGCATCGCGTAGCTAATGAGAGATATCACGGTGATGAGTCAGCAGTGTGTTAGTTCATGCGCTTGATGTGGCGCGGTTGTGAATAAGAACCGAAATGGAACCGCTTCTATTGCCTCATTATACATGACAAGCTAACATTACATGGTGTCAGAAGTCAAGCGTGACAACATGGCAAAGTTTTTCTCCACCCGAAAGTTTGACTTCCAGTCATCCTGAGCTCCGGTAGCCTGAATGGAAGCTTGGCGTTTTCCACAGATTCGAATAGCCGCGAAGCTGGACAAAGAGTCAGGAGAAGTTCAAGAAGTTTATGCGGCTTTATATTTTTATTTTCTGCCGGGAAGGGGAGCAGAGACACATCGATCAGTACATTTGTGTGTATGCAGCGGATGGCCGGCGAGAATAGAGTGCGACACTAGTTTTAGAAAGAGTTGAACAATTGCTTTGTACCCTAAAGTCAGCGTGATACATGAGCGGGCGAGATTTTATCAGAAAAACACCGCGATTAATAATGGCCCAATTGAGGGAAATGCATGCGTTGTGGCAAACAACATCAAAGAGTGTCAACTGCCCAGCGAGAAAGAGCAGAGTGTCAAAGTGCAGTAAGAGGCCATTATGCTATTGTGTGCCATTACTCTACGTGTAAGTGATGTAAATGTAGTGCAGGGACGAGCCGCGAAGATGTCGTTTTCCTTGGAGCAATCACACGAAGTAAAGCACTCAAGTGGCGCATGGTCCATGACCTTGAAGATTCAGATCACGGTGCGTGGGTTTAAGATAGACACTGGTGCAGATATTAGTGTTATATCGGAACAAACTTATAAAGCTCTCAACACAAGGCCTAACTTAATGTTCGCGTGAATGCAGCGCTGGATTGTCCAGGAGGGAAATTAAGAAGTTCAGGAAGATTTGAGACAACCACAGACCACAAGGAGAAACAAGTACTGCTTTTACTGTTTTGTCACTAACAGGTCAGTCTGTTAATAATTTGCTGAGTCGAGGAAGTTTCTGCTGCCCTGGGGTTAGTTCAATGGATTGGCGACGTGAGTTCACCCGGTGAGTCGGTTGGACTTTTGAGAACCGCTCCTGTGAAAATAAAGCTGAAAGCAGGCGCCAGTCCCATATGCAAATCAAGCAGTCGAGCGTGAAAGGTATATTCTACCAACCCTTGATGATATACTTCCCCCAGTTGTCAGGTGCAACAATGTTTTTCACTACTAGATGCAGCGAGCAGATTTTGGCAAATTCCTCTGGAGAAGGAGAGTGCTAAATTCAACGACATTTATAAGACCGTTTGGGAGGTATTTCTTTTCATAGGCTTCCTTTTGGAATCTCCAAGCGCACCAGAGATATTTCAAGAGAGATGAATAACCTCTTAAGAGACCATGAGGGTACAGCAGCATACATGGATGACATAATCATCTGAGGAAGCGCCAGAGATTCCACGATTGTCGTTTAAAGAGGGTCTTGAAGACACTTTCTGATCACGGGATTGAAACTCAATGATGACAAATGTCTGTTGAGGCAAAAGCAAATACAATTTCTGGGTCATATCATTGATGCTCGTGGAGTGAGACCAGATGAGAAAAAGGTTGAGGCCATACTGAATATTCAACCTCCACGGAATGTGACAGAAGTAAAGAGGATTTTGGGAATGGTTCATTATCTAGGTCGATACCTACCTGGCAGCTGAAATAACCTGCCCTTAATGATCTCTTTAAAGCCCGATACATTTTGGACTTGGAGTCATGCACAGGAACGAGCACTCACAAGAGTCAAAAGAGCTCATGACTGGAAGCACGAGTTCTTTTCTTTCTTTGGCGTGACCAAACCAACCATTGTAAGTGCAGGCGCTAGCAGTTATGGACTAGGAGGAGTCCTCTTCCAGCAGCATGATGGATGTTTGAGACCTGTAGCTTACTGTTCGCGTGCCTTAACCAACACCGAAACCAAATATGCACAAATTGAAAAGAATGTCTCAGCATGGTGTGGGCTTGTGAGAGATTTTCCAAGTACTTATGCGGTCTGGACAGTTTTGTAATTCCACACAGATCATAAACCGTTGATTCAGCTCATCAACAGCAAAGGGAAATTGACATAGGTTCCTTTGAGATGCCAGCGACTCTTGATTCGACTGATGAGGTTAAATTCTAAAGCTGAATATGTGCCAGGAAATCACTGGTTGTAGCTGATGCTCTTTCTAGACATCCATCTTCAACACCACATCTGGATTCAGTGGAGCCTTATGAATGACATTACGGCCTTGAAGGAGTCCACTAGAGCTGCCTGGCCAATGTCATGTTCACGATTGAATGAGGTCATTGAAAGCACAAAGACTGATCCTGAGTTGCAGAGTGGTGATGAAATGCGTTAGACAGGGATGGCCAAAGTATCCTTCACAAGTTCCAGAGCTGGAAATCAAGCCTTGCGCTTAGCTGTGAAGGATATGTTGTCTGTGTGTGATGATCTTCTGGTTTACAGTTACAGGATCGTTGTTCCAAATGTTATAGGGGAGCTGAGGTCAAGAGGAAACTTCATGATGGTCACATGGGGAGTTGTCAAGTGTAGAGGCGTGCAAAACAAAGTGTTTGGTGGCCTGGGATTAGCAAAGGAGATCAGGTATCAATAGAGAACTGTGCTTTCTGTCAGAATAAATAAACCAGCACAACACAGAGAGAACCTCTGATGAATACCCCATTACCAGATGCACCCGTGGGTGAAATTGCAGCTGACATTTCTGAAGTCAACAAAACAAACTACCTTGTAGTGGTTGATTATTTTTCTAGATTCATCGACATTGCCTATCTTCCAGATATGTCAGAAGGAAGGCGGTGGTATTACGATTGAGCAACATGTTTTGCCAGATGGGGTTGTCCTGATACCCTTATTTACTGACAATGGTCCATGGTCGTTAGTCAACAGTTTCCAGGATTTTGCAAGCTTGCCACAAGTTTCACCACATCACCACGAGCCCGTATTTTCCACAGTCAAATGGTGAGGCTGAAGAGCAGTGAGAACCGCATAAAGCACATTCTCAGGCAAGAAGATCCTTTCTAGCTCTTCTAGCTTACAGAGTTCTCCCATCAAGCCACAGGATACAGCCCTGCGCAGCTGATGCTTGGGCGTCAGTTGAGAACACCGGTTCCTGTTCTGGAAAATAAACTGATGCCTGAGTGGCCTGATTTTTGAGAAGGTGAGGAGAAACTTACAATATGCCGAAAGCTAATAACAAGCTTTATTATGACAAAGCGTCATGGTTGTCGAGCCGTTGCCTGAACTCAAACCTGGAGATCCTGTTACAGTCAAAAGCGGACAATGAGAAAGGATGGAACAAGACTGCTCACGGTTGTATGTAAGCACACAACACCAAGATCTTACATAATTAGCACAGAGAATGGAGACTTGAGAAGAAAAAGAAAGCATCTATGTTTCCTCAATCCATCTTCATGCCAACGTGATTCCGATGAAGAGAAAAGTGTGGATGAGGAGCTGGCACAAGCTGAACAATATCCAAGTAATCAGGATCAAAGCGGTAGAACAAGAAGTTCCAGAACAACCTAAAAAGGTTGTTACGCGTAAAGGAAGAGTTGTTAAACAACCGGGATACCTGAAAGATTTCATAGTTAGTACATAGATTGCCACCAGAATGAACAGCCAGAATAATCCTCGGGCTTCTATGTGGGTGACCGGTAGTCTACCGGAATCCCTAGATAGTCATTCATGATTCTAAAAAGAAGATTTAAGTTCTGAACAATTGTTAAATAAGATGTTTAAAAGACAAAGAAAAAAGAAGTTGTTTGTTTTATTATCTTTGTTGGTGTTTGTTGTTGTGACATTCTCATGTGTTACAGAATATTATTTGACAAACGGGAATAGGGAGAAGAAGTAAGAGCCTACCAGTGATAGTTTGAGAATCTGTTAGGCTATATCACGGTAATATACAGAACAAGCGTATACCTGTTTGTGCCATGCGTAGCTAATGAGAGATATACGGTATTGAGTCAACAGTGTGTTCGTTCATGCCGCTTGATGTGACGCAGTTGTGAATAAAGAGAGCCGAAAGCGAAGCAGCCGCTTCTATTGCCTCATTATACATGACATCCTAACATTACAGACTGAACCTGGGGTGCATTTCCCAAAAGCATAGTTGCTAACCTGTAAGCAACTTCAGTTGGTTGGCAATGGAAAGTGCATTGCAACCAACAAAGTTGCTAACTTAGTTAAGCAACTATGGTTGCTGAGGAAAACACTACCCCTGGTCTCAATGGTAATTTGCTGAGTTTAGGTTTATCATTGTGAAGCACTCCTGTTCAAAACCCCAGACAGCAGAAAGCGTTTGTTTTTCTTTATTTTATAAAAGCACAACGTTTTTGTTGGTATTGTGAATGCACACAAATAAAACTAGCCCCTTTACAGTTTAGAATGAGGTATTACGGCCGGGTTCACACCGGCATAGCGGCAGCAGAGCAGAAGCAGCGCATATTTTTTTTCGGGTGCCTATGTTAACAGATGAGAAGCGTTCACACATGCACGCAGAGGCTGTGCGGCAGAGCGTTGCAGGAGCAAAAGCAGAAGCAGCAGTGCCACGAATGTTTCGGTGCTGGGTCTATTTTTGCTGCGCTGCTGATGCTCAGTTAAAGTGAAAGTACACCTTTGATGGACAAAATAAATATGATTTCACACAAAAAGTGCTCTAAATGCACAAAATAAGCACATCTAGGTGTTTAACAAGAACTGGAGTATGTTAGGAAATAAAATTAATATTAAAAATATGTATAGAAGATAAAGTGACAATGATCATTGGCAAAATACACATGTACTGACACGAAAAAGTAATTTTCCCCATTTTCCCCAAAATTTGCATTAATGATATCTACTGTGTTTTTAGCAAATGAGATATATATATATATATATATATATATATATATATATATATATATATATATATATATTATTTATTTATTTATTTTACAAAATCTGTCAAAGTACTTACAGTTCTATCCAAAAATAAACTTTTTGGCGAAATACAAAAACAACTTTAAATAATTTATACTGCTAGTTTGGCCTTAGAGATTTATTTATTAGTAGTAGTAGTAGTAAGTGGTATTCTTATAACTAGGCTATACATTTGGCGGAAGCGGATGTTCAGCGGCTCTTAGTGCAGATGGTAAGCAATTTTTATAGATGTTTTTTGACGCTTTAGCTGGCACACGAGCAAACAAACCTCAATATAGATAGGCAAATAGCATAGATTAATATAGGCCTAGCACACATAGCTTACAGTATAGACATCTATGATCTCGCAGTCTTTTTTCTATTTTTCGAAGAGTTTGCTCATTTACATTTGTCTCTGTTAGAAGTTTGCCGTATACATTTATGAATTATCTATAAGCTTTTTGATGATGGGTAATGTATGTATTTGATGTGTCAGATATTCTGTGTATCCTCAACATATAAAATAGTTTTTTATGGAGTAAGAGCTAATGTTAAAAAAATATCAAAAGGTCATTATACATAAAAAATATAATTCAAGATAATATATATATATATATATATATATATATATATATATATATATATATATATATATATATTATTATTATTATTTTATGTTAAAAATATGTCAAAGTACTTACATTTCTAGGTTCACCGCAACCTCAAAGCCTGCCACTTTCCTCTAATACATTGGAATGTTCAGCAGAAAACATGTGTTGGCTACATAAAACCAATGTGTGAAATTGTAGGAATTATTGTTCTTTTCAAGAAAAAAAAAAAAAACAAAATTGATTCAATTGGAACCAATTGACAGTACTCTGTCCAAAATCCGCTGTTCAGTTGCGCGCTGCCTCCACTGCCGGTGTGAAAGCTGATTCCACTCTGCCTACCTGCTGCTAACGCGCTGCTTCCACTCTGCTGCAGCTTGCGGTGTGAACCTGGCCTTACTCTTACCTTTATGAGCAAAAAAGACTGCGTATTAATTTGTTTCCACTGTTTGAAAAAAAAGTTCCAGGTGATCGTGCCAGCGCCTCCATGTCCTGCAGAGCACGCTTCAGCTTCCACTCTCCACACAAACGTCTAGGTTAAACATTTAAACGAACATTGTGATATGCTTGAACTGTTTTAAATCTACAGATTTTATTTTATGCAAGTCGCGATGATTTGAGAAGGCTAAATTGATCAAACATATAGGCTATGATCAATTCACTGTCTGCAGCTGGCCATTAAAAAAAAAAAACACACATTTAACGAACAAAAAATGTTCCAAACATTTTTCTAAATTTACTTTATAAAAAGCAAAATGAAATATCATCACTTTACCATTACATACAAAACTGAACTATTTTAATAGCTGAAACAGTAGTATATGTTTTTTTGGGGGAAAATGGGAAAAAGATGGACTAGGGCCTATATTTGAGGCTCCTGCAGGCTCTAATCCACTTCATCCAACACTGTTTTGTTCTCATCTGTGAGCATGCTCTTGATATATGTATTTAAAGCCATTTAATATGTACATGAACAAATGTAGATTTTTTCAGCGCAGCAGCAAGCATCAAAACAAAAAAGGAACCAGCGATTCTGATTTCTGTAGAAAGACAATGTATAGGGGCCCCCCATTCTTATTTTGCCTTGGGCTACCCAATCATCTAAAACGCCCACAATTGGGTCATATTAGGACGTTGCTTGGAAAAAAAGACATTTATTTTGGGTCTTGGTGTCGTTAATGCAGAATGTGTTTCTGGAGTTTAAGGTTAAAGTTAATAACACATTATTTATTTCTATAGAGCATGGAAGTGTCTAAAGGGGCGGCCCCAACAATATACACCGAGAATAAAAGGATACACGCTTTCTTTTATTCCTTTGATGGAAATCTGAGTGGTGCGTTCATTGACAAATCTGTCCCAACATTAGTTTCGTGACATAGAGATAGGCGGGTGTGTTTGTGTTTAGTGAACGATATCATTCAAGGGGGGAAATGTAGTGGACAAGTTCTCAACTTTATGTAAAGAATATCTCGGTGTTGGATTGGAACTTTAGTCTTGCAACTTCACAGATCTTATTATTCTTCAGCAACTTGTAAACAGTCCAAAGAGAAAGGAAAAATTTAAATCGCATCATCCCCCATGACCCCTTTTAATAGACATTCAGTTCATACATTAAACTGTCAACCTGAAAATTTTCAACAATCAAGTTTGAGGCTTTTTTAAAAAAAAAAAAAAAAAAAAACCGTAAGAAGAAAAACCATTTTGAAGCGTGTGGAATCTTTCACAACTCTTTATTTCTCATTCATCAAATGTAAATGTGCAGGAAAATGAGCATTGAAATTATGCAGGATATGATTTGAACATCTTTAATAGGACAATAAATTAAACAAAGTGTCACATAACTTTATTTGTCCCGCCCTCACAGGCACACAAAATAGTTCAGTAATATAGCAGTTTTCATTCATCCTCAGATGATATTAAGTTAAGATGTATTTTTATGTACACATCCTAGTGTTTATGCCTCCCGAACTTTATGAAAAAACCTTTGTGCAAAAACGTTCTGGGGTTTCACGTAGTCTGCTGATGAGAAATACCACCAATCTTTCACTTATTAAATAAATAAAGCAGCTTGATCATCATGCCCTGATTGTGTTTCATCTGCAGAAGTGTTGGGCTGGATGTGGACATTACAGACGGTCAGATCGAGTGTCTTCTGTGCTGAACTCTTCCTGATCGCTGGCAGACTCTGGATCCTTGTTATTCAGCAGCTCCACTACATAAGCGACAGACTCGGTCCTTACAGTCATCTGAGGAGGATCTGCGGTCGGAGCGGTTGCAGACGGCTTGATGTGGATCATGGGCACTTGAGGCGAGTTGTGCAGATTCACACATAGATCCCAGAGTTGAGGAAGAAAACTGTACCAGGGGCATGTGAAGGGAGTGAACCGCGGTAACAGCACCTCACACACCATTCTCCACCAACTATCTGAAGCAAACACCAAACCAAAAAACATTTCAGGAGCAACACATGCACCGCCAATCAAAGCTGTTTGTTTATTACTATTTAGGCAATTCCAACTAGTCTGATTTTAGGTCTAGTTTTAGTCAATTAAAATTGGCTAATGATTGAATGATTCAATCACAGTTTAGTCTATGCTCAAAAATAGAATCGTGAATTATTTGCGAAACTGCATGAAAAATAACTGCACTTTAAGCAGAAATCGACTCGTAACATGGGCTGTATTTGACCTAGATCTGGGTTATATCTGATTTATTCTTATACAGGTTGTCTTGGTCATATATTAGAAATATCAAAAAGTTGATTTATTTTCACTAATTCCCATTCCCAAAAAGTGAAAAACTTGTACATTATATTTCATTCATTTACACACCGACTGATATATTGTTATCAAATGTTATTTTGTTTAATTTTGTATGCTATAACTGAAACTAAGAAAATCCCAAATTCAGTATCTCAGAAAATGTAGAATATTGTGTGAAAAGGTTCAATATTGAAGACACCTGGTGCCACACTCTAATCACGTTAATTAACTCAAAACACACTGCACAAAGGCCTTTAAATGGTCCTATCTCAGTCTAGTTCTGTAGGCTACACAATCATGGGGCAAGACACGCTGCTGACTTGACAGTTGTCCAAAGACGCACCATTGACACCTGCACACGGAGGGCAAGACACAAAAGGTCATTGCAAAGAAAAGAGGCTGGACTGTTCACAGAGCTCTGATGTCCAAGCGACATTACTAGCGAGGAGAAGGGCAGGAAAAGAGTCTTCTTTTTGTGGTAGCTACAAAGTGTTTACAAAGAATAGGAATATTTAGACTTGCACCATGGAGAAAGATTGTGAAACACAAAATCCCATTCAAAAAATGTGGGGGAGATTCACAAAAGCGTCGTGACGGACTGCCAGCTGGAGTCCAGTGCGTCAAGAACCGGACCACTCATCCCCACACCTCCCCGACATATGCAAGATCGATGGGTTCTCCGCTGATGAATTCCTTGGTGTCAAGCACACTCGTGCACTCCACCAGACAGCTTGGCGGAACGAAGCGTTCTCCGCACTTCAAAACTAGGAACGGGACTGCTGCTGAGCGGCTACAAAAAGTATGTTCTCATGAGAAAGTATAAATTTTGCATTTCCTTTGGAACTCTAGTGGTTGTCACCTCAGAGTTCGGGGGAGGATAGAGAGGAGGGCCACACAATCCACACGTGGCCTGAGAGTGCACGTGTAATCCTCCGCACCCCTCAAGCGTTTCCACATTGGTCAGGTGATGGATTTGGCTGTGCCATGTCATCTGAAGGTGTTGGGCCACACGTTTGTTTTTCTCAGGTCCCAAGGTCAAACGCAGCTGTTATTACCAAGAAGTTTTAGAACACTTCATGGTTCCTGCTGCTGACCAACTTTTAGGAGATGCACGATTTCATTTCTTTCCAACAGGACTTGTCACCTGCACACAGTGCCACAAAGCTACCCAGTACCTGCGTTTACGGACCATGGTATCCCTGTTCTTAATTGGCCAGCAAACTCGGCTTGACCTTAACCCCATAGAAAATCTTAGGGGGTATTGTGAAGAGGAAGATGCGTTACATGCCAGACCCAAGAATGCAGAAGAGCTGAAGGACCACTATCAACGAGCAACACCTGGGCCTATACAGCTAACACCTGAGCAAAAGCCACAGAACTGATCGAATCCATGCCACCGCAAATTGCTGCAGTAATTCACGTGAAAAAGGAGCTACACCCAAACTAAGTATGTGAGTGCTGTTACATGCTCTATACTTTTCAGTTGGCCAAGATTTCTAAAAAACTTTCTTTGTATTGGTCTTGGCACATTCTAATTTTCTGAGATATTGAATTTGGGTTTTTCCTTAGTTGTCAAAGGTAATCATCAACATTAAAAAGAAATAAAAACATTTGAAATATATCAGTCTGTGTGTAATGAATGAATATAATATACAAGTTTAACTTTTTGAATGGAATTAGTGAAATAAATCACCTTTTTTTGATGATATTCACTTATGACCAGCACCTGTATTATCAGAAATACAAACAATATTTCCCAGTCTCTACATTATGAAAACTGGTCAAACCTATCTAAAAAGAAAGGTGATATTCCCAATATTGATTCCAAATTATTCGCATGTTTTTCATTGAAATGGGGAAAAGTCGAGATCAACTCAATTCTTACATGTTTGTGGTTGCCAGTTTGAAGATGTAAAAATAAACAGGGCAATAATAAATCTTATCAAACAGGGTCCATTTAACTCCTTTAGAGAAATTTAGATGTAGAAAGTTATTTTTTTTAAAGTAAATCTCTTTTTTCTTCAATCGATATTGAATGTTGGATACAGTCACAGTTAGTGTTTAATGATTTCAGTGTTGTCTGTGTTCATCTCAGTTATTGATTTGTCAACAAATATTTTTCTCTATAGTTTTCCTGCACTAAATGAGCACTAGTGCTGAGATTAGGGGCTTGACCTCTCTCGCTGAGGTCACAGTCTGTGAGGAGCAGCAGCGCCAGCGGATGAACCACCGAAGAGTCTCTGATGAACACCTGACCTTTTGATTTGACCGCCGAGAAGAAGGTGAGCCAGCGACTCGACAGATCCGGATTTCCTCTGAAAGACACCAACACAAGTGTTAAGGATTTTATTTCAGTTAATGTTTATTTCACATAACAAAAGATTTTTTGGTTTTGTTGTGCATCATATTTCAGGTGGGAACGCTAATGCTGTTACTGAATGTAAATGTCATATAAATCGCATTAATTTTCTCCTACACAGTTTATCATATATA
>NC_056573.1:2606390-2606551 GCF_018340385.1 Cyprinus carpio
GTGCGAAGTGAATGTGCTGCACAAAGTCATTTTCAGATGCAATGAAAATAAAAAAATAAAAAATCCTGGATAGCCTAGATTAGGCCCAGACTCTGTTTCTAAGTATATGATAATTATAATTACTGTTAACCCACAGTAACAAATTTTAACCGATTAATCGC
>NC_056573.1:2607286-2622088 GCF_018340385.1 Cyprinus carpio
GAGCGCGATGCTCGCCTTCGGCCCGCCTCTGTTTCTCCGTCTTCTCATCCTATCTTCCTGTGCCCCCCCCCCCGTCCCCCCCTTCCCGCTCCGCCTCTTTTCGTTTTGCTGCCTTTTTTATTTTTATTTCTTTTCCCCCGGCTCCCCCATACCTTCCGTTTTGAGAGGCCACCCCATATATTCCTCCTGTCCGCACCGTTGCCTTGTATTCCCTCGGCACCTCCTTACGTGGCCTCCTCTGCTCCTGTGCCACCCGGCTCTTTTCGTTCCTTCACTTTACACACCTCTGTGTGGTTTACTTTCCATTTACCCCCCTGTCGCAGCACGACCCCGCATTACACATCTTTCATTCTAATGGATAACTAAAATTGCCGTAATACATATAGGCTGCTCTCCACAACACACAACATACATGGAATTAATATTTCAAGCGACCCATACGGTCAGGTGGGTTCATTCGGGAGAAATGCCCAACGTTTCCATATTGTGAGGTTGCTGATCAAGTCACTATTATTCTTAGGTGAAACTAGGCTTTGTAGTCACGCATGATACAGTATCAACGGAAAAAAAAAAAAATTCAATTAGCAAAATATGCCAAGTGGGACCGGTGGGGATGCGCGAGGCGGAATGGCAGGTGGGATAACGGTTTTCCAATGAATGTGCGCGAGGCACCCGCGCGAAACACAGCTGGAAACCGAAAATACTACAATTTTTGGTCACACGTAAAGGCATAGATGCAAAAATGCAGTGTAGCAGTTTGAAAAATCAAGAATCTAACCGACTTAATCATAATATTGCTAAAGCTGGGACCGTCTCATTTCGATCTGCAAATGGGAACCTGAGGCGAATGAACCGAAATGAAGCATTTAGCGTTGTATCCGTATATATTAGGCCTATATTTCATGACTGTATAATACAATAGCAGCCTAAGATCCTTTGTGTCAAGGTCTTCTTTTTATTTCTGATGCGTAGCTGTAGCCTAGCTAATCCTCATTTTGAATGAATCCCCGTACTTTTTTTACTGGTTTTTAAAGATGGTACCATGTTATCATAAGGTATTGGTGTTTTACCTCCTCCTTTTATCTTCATTTTACAATTACATTCAGTGCGCAAATCCGCTCTTTGCGCCCTGGGTCGTTTCGCGACTGAATTTAACACGTCGATGACTTGCAGGTACCGCCGCGGCCCTGCGGCGGCGTTCACGGGCACGTAGTACCCATTCTGGATGTCTACACCATCTGTACCATTTCAGTTTGGTTGGTATTAAACCACTTTAGTTAATGGAGTTAAATACAATGGCACACTAATGATTTGTAGCAAAACTACGTGTTTGATTGGTTTATTCTAAGGTTAATGTGTTAGCACTGATAATTTAATTGCATAATGTCTGGAAAAGGTTACTGATTAAGATGGGTTGTACCTTAAAAGCAGCAAGGAAAAAGAATGTTACCTATAAATGTGATGATAAATAATCTAAGTGTCCAATGTTAAGTGCAAATGTGATATAATAGAGTTCATGATAGTATTTAGTGCTAAAATACCAGTTGCATACATGTGGTACTTCATTTTACAGTACGCCAGGTAGCTTTAGAACTTGGTCAATACACTATAAAGATGCCTAAATGACAGAAAATAAGTGAATGAGATTCATGTTGGAACTGGAGAAATAGACCGAATAAACTGACTACTTTCCCTGCTTGTGTAGGTTGTTTTTGTGGATTTTGATACTACGAGGAGAAATCGAGAACAAGATGGCGAGCCCAGCCCCAGAGTACGTTGGATGGTCGTGCGAACCGGTTGTGGCCCAGATGTGGGGACCCGCCACCGAGGACGTCGGACTGTTCGTTCAGCCAGGATACAGAGACGAATACACTTACGCTATTAACTCTACCCGGGTAGTAGTACTGGACTTTTTACACCACACACACAAAAGGACCAGGAAACTGAACTCTGAACTCAATTTCATACTCCCCAAACTGTAAAGGAGCATTGAGCTGAAGTGTCAGCTCAAACGGACATTTTCTTTTCCTTGTATTATTGCAAAGCGCTCTATTTTTGTTTGATTTTATTTCATTCTGCGTACATTATAGTACTGTGTTCACTTGTTGTGTACCCAAATGTAATAAAAATGTCAACGGTTCAACTCATTACTAACTCTTTTGAAGGTCACTCAAGGCAGACCACACCCCGGACTTGGTAGAGCTAGTTGCCCTGTTCTGGTATTGGGTTAGCACTAGGGGCCGCTACCCAAGCCAAGCTTTACCAAAAACAAATATTCTGTGATAAAAAGAATTACATATTGAAAAACAAACGCCACAGATCCGGCTTGGATGTGTCCTCCTTCATATATCTAATGCGTCCACGCCCACGCGCTAAATGCGGTAGTGATATCTTAATGTTCCATGTGAAGCTTGCGGCGTTGTAAACGGACCCATACAGAAAACAAAGCCGCGAGGGGGACTGTTCAAGTTTTTTTTTTTTTTTTTTGTTACTATATTTTACTGTTTTTGCTTCGCTCTGAGACGGAAGTACGACATAATTCACCCCAAGAAGATGAGCTGGAGGAAATTACTTCAGGATTTTGAGTTTTGGTTTCCAGAGAAAAAAGAATGACAGCCGCTTTATCACGTTGAGATCATAAACAGAGTAGTCGTTTTTATTTGTGTTATATAATTGTATTAGGATTCAAATAACGTGTACACGTTTCTAGTAGACTTTTTCACACCTATAATTCCGACTAATCTATACATCGAGTGAACTTTTGAAGTGTAAGTTCACAGCATCTAAATGTTTTACTGACTACTAGATCAGTGACCTCACAATTATGTTAATATGCAGTGATTCATTAGTTATTTGAGGAAATAAAACAATTACCACTTTGGAACTGCTAGTTATGTGATGTTCATTTATATATGTCCAAATACCACAATACAGTCAATACCAGTTGATAAAGCATGTAATATTGTTCACTATTTTACTATTTAAAATTACTGATTTCTATTTGAATATATTTCACTACTGTTTTATTCCTGTGATCAAAGCTAAATTTTCAGCATTCAGTCTTGCTGTTCTTTCAACTTATCAAAAAAAAAACTGAAAAAAATATTCTAAGCTCTTTTTCAACATTAATAATAATAATAATTATAATAATAATAATAAGCAATAATAACAATAAATGTTTTTTAGAAAATTCAAGAATATTAGAATGATTTCTGAAGGATCGTGTGGATGGAGTAATGATGCTAATAATTCAGCTTTGAAAGTCCTGCTTTGATTGTTCCTAAGACAACTGTTTAAAACTGCACTTGCCAGTGATGCGCAACTTATTGTGTAGGATAATTAAATATATTCTAAATAAAACTACAAACATAAAAATATATGGCATTTATTTTGTCCGCACATTCTTTCTTGTCACTCTTCCCTCTTAGTAAAAAAACACACGGCTGAAAGGCTCATTATGCAGCTCATTATGCGGGGCTTTGTCTTCTCAGGTGTGGAATCCACACAAATATTCCCGATAGCTGACGCCTACTCCGCATATGGCCTTTACAAAAAAAAAGTCAAGAAAATTTAAATCAATCTGTTGTTTTCTGTGAGTGAGTCTAAACAAGTGATTTTCACATATTGAAGCAAAAATTATAGGCTACAAGCTCCAGGTTTGACAGTCTTGTGAACAAATGCTGTGTGTTTGTTTTTATGACCTTATTTCAGTGACTTCAAAATATTAGTTAGTAAATATTAACGCATAAACGTTGTTTTCTCAAAAACACAATCATGTACATACATGCTATTTACACGTTATTGTAGCCATAACTTCAACTTAACTTCAGCCATGTATATGTTTAGAAGCAACTGAAAAAAGCACAAAAGTCAGGGGATGTCAAAACTTCTCCAGGTCCCCAAAACCCCCTAGATCTCAGAGGGTTAAGCTTCCTGGTCAATGACGTCACCCGCCTATGACGTCTTGCCTTTCCATTGGGCTGATTACACATGTGATTCAGAGTGTGGTCACACAGAGGGCATTCCCCATAGCGTTTGATGCAGCTCGAGTTCCTGAAGAGGAACAATTTATAATCATTATTAAGAAGGCTGATAGGTCTCCAGTTGGCTAGCCAAGCCTGCCTTTTAGGTTTAGGTCTTAAACAAAAGACACCTGGCTCATACTAACAGAAAGCCGAGCATTAATAATATCTAATTAACTGCAGGAGGAACGGAGACTAACAGCTCAGAATACAATTATTAAAATTCAGACGTTATCCGTCAATACAGGCGACTGTTATTTTTTTAAATGTTAAATTGCTTCCTCAACTCACGATATTAACTGGCGAGTCACTAAAAATGGTTCATCATGACTAATGAAATTAACATTACCAAGATTGCTTTCAATAAACATTACCATGTTTACTGAAAGTATGCACGTCAACTAGATTAAATTTAGATTGAGACAAATTTGAGTGCAGGCTTATAACAAAATTGGAAAGGACTCTTTGGGATTTTTTCTGAGACAACTCCTCCACTATTGAATTGACAAACAGAACTATGTTTAGCCCTATTTCTTCATCACCCTCCCACCGGTTAAAAAGTAGGAAGACAATCTGTTTACTGTATTCAAGGCACCCTTGCCTAGACCTTAGGAAAGCACCTTCTGCTCGTAAGTTATAAAAGTCATCCAACTTAGTTTGCAAATCAGCTAAATAGGCTCTCTGACTATGGGACCATATTCTCAGGTAAGATCTTGGTAATAGGCGAGAATTCCCTAACAATGTTAGCTTCTTCAAGACATTTTAGTTAAGGCCAGAAACTAGCACTGATTTTTCTTAGGTATTCCCCAGTTTCATACCTATTTAACCAATTACCAAGGTATAACAAATTAATTTTTCTCATTTAGCTTTGCTCCATAAAATCTCATTAAGATTATGTAATGGACTGTTCATTTTCCAATAAGAGGGGCCATTGTTAGAAACTAGCTTCCTTATACTTTAATTCTCTTATCAAAAATTTCTAGAGACTAACCAAAAATCAAATTAATAAATGTCTAGATTAATTTTATTGCTCCCACTTGTATGCTCTATCATCTGAATTTTTACCCATCCATATATCTATAAGTTTCTCACCTGTGTGTAAATGCTTTTAAAGCGGTGTTTAAGTTTGTTGGGCAAGCAGGTGGCGTTTACGTCAGGATCATTCAGGACAGTATTTACAAATCACCACCAATCACCAAATAAAGCGTTTGTAAATTTTGACTGCCAATAAAGTAAGAAATGTATGCTTCACCAAAACCAAATAATAACTGATCCTGAGTAATACGCAATCAATTAACAACAATGTTTTCTGGTGAGGTGTATATGAGATAAGAAATGTGATCATATTTGCAGTGACTGACAACCAAATTCTGCTCTGCACCGCACACAACCCTACTGCATTCCACCAGAGAGGACGTGGCTGCAATGCATCCTCATTTGGGATTACTGTTGGTCAGGGCAGGCGCTAGCCATTTGGAGTGCCTAAGCCCTTTTATGAAGTACTTGGGGGACTCTCAGATTTTAAAGTGCACATTTTAAACTGCAAAATAACAATGGCATAACTGCACAGTAGAAATTACTCAACAGAGGGACTACATCTCTATAAAGAGACCATTCTGCTATTTCTATAAGAGACTATATTAAACCTTTTCACTGCCATCAGTTTGTCAGAGGCCTTCTAGAGGCACACGCCTACATTTCCGAGCTGACACAAATCAGCTATCAGGTCATCATATGACAGTTTTCTGAGCACGATCCCCATTATTCTTTGATGACAGCTTCCAGACCACTTAGCTGTCATCAGCCACTGAAGTTATGTTTTTTGTTTTCTAATTGCAGTTTCACCCAACAGATGTGGCCGCTTGGCTGAACCCTCTTGAAAGAAAATGACCGCATGCCATAGTGTGCAACAACGAAAAATCTTTATCTCATGCGTCTAATTTGGCAAAATCACATCACGTTCAGTTGCAGGGTTTTTCTAAAGTTCAGACTGAGGCAGATAGACATTGTATGCCGCGAAAGACCATTACAATAGGGAGCGTTCTGCACTAATAGCTATATATGCACACATGACACAATCTGTAGCGTACGCGGAAAATTGGCTTTGTTGTCATTCAAATATGTGATGAGGACCCAAGCGATTGGCCTTCCTTTCCTTCTCAAACAAACTGCATCTTTAACAGCCCAAGTTTCACAATTTCCTCGGACCCCGTTAAAATAAAAAGACTCAAGCATACGGGGGCTAAAAGCCCTGGATCTTTTTGCACTACTAGCGTAGCGGGGCCGAGCGCCCCTGGACATGCATACTACGCGCAAGGGGCTATAACTAACCAGTTTTATTTAAAACCATTGTCTTACCTGCAAGCGACGCGCGAGCATAATCCCGCATATCTCTCTCTTTTTCTTTTTTCCGCCCCCGACTCTGGTGCCTTTCGAGGCCATGTCTGAGGTAGGTGTCTGCCAAATTTGACGTTGATGAGGCATCATATCAGACCAGACCACTGGGAGGTGGGGGGAGGGAGTGAAGGGGGGGGGCAACCTGAGGGAGACTGGCACAGAGATTCACCTTTTTCTCGACTAATTTGGTCTAGGCCATATTACTTTTGTATTGCTTTTGTATATTAACATGCAGCTAGAAATATTTTTATTTGTTATTTATACTAGTAGCCTATTGTGATGATTTTTCCGACCCAGATTTTTTGGTGCCCCCCCAAGCAACTTGGTGCCCCTCTGGCGCAGTGCGTGATGTCGCGTGTGCTTGGGCCTTGACCTACTGTTAGTACTGCTTTTGACATTTTTGCAATAAAAAAAATGATTGTGATTGCACTTATCTGGTCTGTCATGTTTTTTCTTATACTGTAAAGAAATACTTGTGGTTAGGTTTAGAGGTAGGAGCTTGTAGCTTATTTATATATTTATATTATTGACCAATTAAACTTGACCTCACTGAGTGAAAATTAGGTCTGATTTTAACATTGATTAAAAAAATAAATAAATAAATAAATAAATTTTAAAAAAACGCAGACGGGCAGAATAAAATTGCAACTTCATTCTCTGACAGGAGGGGTGGCACTTATTTCCATGTCTACTTGATTATCACAAAGAAGAAAGGAAGTCAAAACAGTATTTACATGTTTTCATTTGCTTGTTTGCATATATATATTGCATTTAATCTGGTATTAAACAAGGTAGTCTAGAAAAGATATTATTATTATTGAACATTAATAATTAATACTTATAATTTAATTAATCCAAATTTCCATAACCAATTGGCAGGTGTTTATGCTTTATTAAAGCATTAATCTTACATTTTGATATATTTTTGTAAAGCAATAGTCAAACATTTCTAATTTAACGTTTTTTGTCTCTTACATGAAATGTAGACCGATCTTCATATTTACATCATGAAAGAAAAATTAAGAGAATTTTCTAAAACTTTACAGTATGGTGTCAGCAGTGTAGGACATGCACATTGGAAGATAGGAGGTGGTAGTTAGGTGAAGCCGTAGGTAGCGAGGGCCCCTTTTGAAAGTCTGCTTAGGGCCCCAAAAAATGCTATAGGCTCTGCAGATTGTTATTCAGTGTTTTTCGCAGCTCAGAATGGCCTTCAGTTAATAGTGAATGAAATGCAGTGAACTTGTTTATTGCACGTTCGCTTTGAGTTTAAGCGGCATTTGGGAGCATAGCTGACCACTAGTTAGGCAGATGATTACAGCACTTTACTAGATTTGTAGTGAGACATACATTTTTGTAAGCATGTTTCACTGGAAGCTGGCGTTTTCCATCAAAAATAAAAGCTCTACTGCCACTTCGTCAACATAAAAGCTAAAAAGTGCAGTATGAATTGCTCACTGCCAGAGGTTAAAATGCAGTCCAAAAATTCAAAATATATCTTTCAAGTGTAGAAAATTTGGAAATAAGTATTGAAATTTCCCTAGTACTGTAGTGTAAAGCATAAATAATATACCATGACAATGACATTTATTTTACAGTGCAATTGTTTTACAATTATGGCTGCTACTGTCATAGGAATTAACATTAATATTTAATAATATATTATTATTATTATTATAGGGAATAGCATTTTTCATTTTAGTTTATTATCATATTCTCTTCTAATTTTTATGGTTTCAAAATTTTATACACAACATAACTCTCTTTTAAAAATACCACTTCAGAGGGTTATGATAATCAAAACATCTTGAGCTAGATCAAGCTGTGATCTCTGCAAAACAAACTATCACTTTAATGATTTTTGGTACCCTAATAAAAGAAGATTTTATCATTATCATTATCATATAATTTATCAAGCTTTATACCAGAAAATTCAAGCTTGTAAGGTCTAAACGGAAAACGACACTGACTTGATTTTTCAGGGTTTAATACTGCTTGATCTAAGGCTATCTATTGGATAAGCTACTATATAAACAAACATCCATAACTAAACTATATATATAATAGCAAAATAAATAATACCACTGTAAAACCGATGGGTTCTGCTTTCACATTGCTGTCAAAATTGATTGTGGAGGAAAGTGTGCAGCATATATTTTACATATTCATCCTTCCAAATTTTTGGGTCGGCACCAGTCAGACCAGTAAAGAATGCTAGAACAATAGCACAGATACATAAAAGACTGCAAAATTCAGCCTGTGTGTTCTGCGCCTGCGTGAGAGGGAATCAACTGTCTGTATCAGCAGGGATCAATAGTACTATATTCCTAATTTAAAATCAACATCAACTGAAACAAGAAATACACGAGTATATATGCAGATTTATAAAACGTAAACAAAGCCACTTGCTTACCATTTTGGATATCACTTATATTGATAACTGATCGTCTTTTAAAACCCAATTAATATAACTTACGGAAGGGGTCAAAGGCAACCTATGGCATGCGTGCCAACAGTGACAAAAAAATAATCGATGGCATGCGAGCAATAGGGAACAACTGGCATAAAAAAAACATTTTTGAGGTAATAACTTATCGTAGTCACACAGCCTGTTAAAAGCTATAAATAATATTGAGAATTGTATGAGAATTAACTTGCGGTAGTACTATGGATTGCGCGTGACCGCTGCACCATACTAGGCGCTTCAGTTAAGCGCCTACGAGCGGTCTAACAAACGCGCGTCAATGTCAAATGACTGAGATGGCCAATCAAAATCAAAATTAGTACACGGGCATTACGCGTTGACAGAAGCAGAGCGCAAAGCGTCAGCTTATCATCACGTTAAAGAGGGCGAGGCAGGGGCGGTAGGCAGTGGCAAAAAAACAAAATATAAATTTTCAAATAAATTATGGTTTCATCTTAATTATATAACACAATTAGAAAACTATAACATCTCAAATAACCCAAAAATAAATAAAAGATAATTGCAGAATTCTTTGATGTGTATGATGGACAGCTAACTCTTAGACAATTGTTACCAGGCTTGTTAGGGCATGTCGACGCAGTATCAATTCTTGCTGGTCTGTTCACAATATTTAGTTTGACATAAAATTTACAGCTTTGTGTTAGAAAAAATGTTAGAGAAAACCGCAGCCATGAATAATTCTGTATAAAAATACATTACAAAAAACTCTGACGAGGAAGGAAAGCCCGTCCATACACCCCGTAACTTCAAGTAACGGTAAGACTTTCAGTATACACGCACAACCGGTTCATTTGTCAGAGGCACGGATACTGTCAGGGACCGATTATGAATGTCATTGTAGCTAAGTCAGTGTTTTCGGGTGGTGTTCAACGTCGTTTTGTGTGCGGTGTCATAGAAATTAAGACCAGCTGTAGCACAATCGTCTCAACAAAAGTAGCCTTTTTTTTTCTTAGGGGGCGATTTAGCAATAACACCAAAAATCTTCCTCCTCTTTTTTTTTTTTTTTTTTTATAAACGGCCTATATAAATTTTAGTGACTGACACCAGCGGGACTAACGGCAACTGTTTCAAAATTGTAAGTCTATTATTTAAAATAAAGAAATAACTAATAACAACAAATCCCACAGCATGCCATTTCTGCATTAAAAAAATTTCAAACACTTTAGGTATCTATTTAATGAACGGCATTTTCAAATTATATACTCTTCTGATTATTAGGGGCACATATGATTATTTTTTAAGATCATTTTATTAAATTAAAATTAAAAAATTTCCCCACCAAAAATTGGCCGGCAATAATTTCATAGCGCATCACAGCATAACTGGACATGCTAGCGAGGAATAAATAAAGCTTAGGCTAGGTTACTCCTCACTGAAAATGTTGTTCAAAAGGTCTTTACAAAATAATGGACCCTTATATTATACCCAATAAATCTAGAACTATAAAAAAAAATTATCTAACACCCCAAATCATCAATGAAAAAGCTTTATTTCAATTTATAATTTTAAAAACAACACACAAAAAAAAAAAAACAAAAAAATAAACACAAAAGTTATGTGTTTGAGTGCGCGGTTGGGGCACTGGCTTTGCACTACACCACTGGGGACTCCGTCAGTTAGTTAGCCTATTCCCCACTCACTTTTGCCAGGCATGCCCAAAAATACCAAATTTCTGGCTACGCCACTGGAGCGAGGTAAGATAAAGCTGAAAATCATTTACTATTAGTCAACTTTTATGATAGTATGATAGAAATGTAAATTACCGACAGCTCATCCAGTGATGCTCTTTTTTTCTCACCATGGCCATTTTGAGAGGAGAGAGAGAGAGAGAGGAGGAGAGAGATGTGTAACTGTCTGCGTCTGTCTCTCTCTACAAAAAATACAGCTGAGTTTAGTTACTTAAAACTTTTTATACTTTTTTTGAAAAAAATGTAAAAAAAAAAAAAAAAAAACAAAAAAAGTACCCCCTCTTTGCTGAGGAAATATAACAAGTTTTATGAGCTCCTGAATGTACTTTTTGCAAGCGTGATCTAGACCGGGTGCCAGTGTGTGTGGTGTGGGGGCGTTTTGTGTGTGTACAAAGCGTTAATGAATTGTGTGTAATGGTGCATTGTGTGTGTTGTCGTAGGTACTGGTCTATATACTGTAATATTAGAGTGTGTGTGTGTTTGTGTGTATGGTTGCGACCCCTAGTGTGTGTTGTGTTGTGTGGTGTGTGTAAAGCTCTATGTACATGTCATATATACTGTATCAAAGATGTGTGTGTGTTGTTTTGTGTGTGTCTTTCCATACAAGAGTGTCGTGTAGTGTTGTGTGTGTGTGTGTGTTGTGTTGTGTGCTTAATGTCATGGTCTATATCTGTCTACAGACATTTGTGGTGGTGACATGTGTGTGGTGTGTGTGTTGTGTGTGTGTAATTGTGTTGGTGGGTGTAGTTTGTGTGTGTATGTCCTCACAGACTAAAAATGTGTGGTGTGTGTGATAACATGTGTGGTGTTGTGTGTGTTTCGCTTATGCTTTCGTTCAGACCAATGTTTACTGTGTAATCGCCTGTGTCTTGTGAATCAATGCTCAAAAAGTAGATGTTTATAAGTGCTTGACACATAGCTAGTTTCTAATATAGTATAAAAGTGAATTGCATGTATTTTTGTGTCTTTCATGCATAGCCATACAAACATGAGTGATGTCTTATGACTAAAAATCATGTTTTAAATAACTGACTGCTCCTGATATCAACATGCTCACTTATGTCTTTTTTTTTTTTTTTTTTAAGTGACCTAAATACCAGCACCACAAATGAGTCCGACCAGCGCTGTACCAATAAGTGCCAACATACATGTATTTACTTGCTGTGGGCTGGATATTCTAAGCATGGATATATATAAGTAAAGCTCCATGACTATCTGGAAAGAAAATGAAAAAGGGGTTTTTTTTATTTTTTTGTCAGTGCATGGAAATCCGTGCAAACCTCACTGGTTCTTTACCAGTTTTCTGGTTTTTTACTAGTTCCACCACCGACTGAACAGGAACTGTTTCAGTACTAATTGACCAATGGTGACCTGTTTTAGTTTCTGTTGTACTGAGCCAATGTGCTAAATAATGTGGACTTTGACCTATGACCTATTATGTAATATATTGTGTTGTAAATGAAAAAATACAAACTAATCAAAAATCCCATTCCCCTAATTTCCTCACATTCTTTCTTACCTGGCCTCACAGTCAACATTCCACATACTGAGTGGCCCTATGTGTAAGGGTTTTGTTTTCCAACATTGACTGCCTAACAACAAAGCATCACAGGACCCGATGGCTTCCCCCTGCCTGAGTTCCTATAAAAAATTCTGGTACCTAACTTTATCTATCGCTCCCAGTTATTTTATCATAGTGGCCAATAACAGAAATAACATATATCTTAACATTCAGATTGATCAGTGCCGATGAACTCAAGCAGTCCACTATTTTACCTCATCATCATTACGTGATAAAGAATCCACCCCTTCCGTCACAACTACTTTACTATATCTCTCATCCACACAGACAATCAAAAAATAATCTGTAAAGCTGCTTTTGCAGCAATAGTAATTGAAGAACACTGGACTTTAACATTATCTCCATTCATTATCCACCCAGATCATACTGGCTTTCTCATCAAAGGTAGGCAGAACATGTCAAGCAACACAAACACAGAACTATAACGCGATTTTAAAATCCATTATTCATCACCTATCATAAAGGAAAATACCATCAATAGTCACTTTAGATGGCAGAAAAAGTTGGCATTTGCTCGCCAGTCACATCGTTGGAGACTTTTTTTCACGTAAAAACTATTACAAAAAATGTGGCTTTGGGGAGTATTTTATTAATTGGTATCCGAAGAATTTATACATAATGGCCTTTCGGCCACATTCACCATTCAATGGACTAACATTACAAAGCATTCACACTGTCAACAGAGCGGGACTATGGCAGAGTCAGGCTGCATCCAAGACCGAGAACACGAACAATGAAAAAAAGGCCATCCAAGACTAATCCACAACACACCCATACACAACATAAGATTTGTTGATTATGTAGGGCTGGGCGATATAATGCAACGATATGATCATGCATATGCGCATCTAGTCAGTAAAGCCGGTTCTTCCGTTATTACCACGAACATCTCCATCACCTTTGGTTGTCAAACCTACTGTATTGGACGAATTGAGTATGTATTTTCCAATTTACCTTTGCGTTAATCTAAGTATTGTAGAGTATGAATCAATGGATTTTCGTTATTTCTAGCAGAGCTGATTGAGTATTGGGTGCAAAAAGAGGGTCTAAAATGTCAGTCATCATCTAAAATAGGGCTATGGGCGATATATGGGAATGCCACCAAAAAGTCTGCCCAAATAAGAAAAATATATAAATACATAAAAATCAATATACAAATAAATGTAAAGAAAGAAAACAAGAATAAATATATAATATATCATCAATATCCTAATAAAGCAAAAAACGAAAATCAATAACTATTTATACAATTATTTATTCCTTCCTATTCCGTATAGCTATGTATTTTATTTTTTTTTCCATATTTATCTTTATATTTCTATTCTTTTATTTATTTATAGCAATTTATTCATTTATTATACATTTTATTTATATTATCTACAATTTGATTTATTTGTTACATTTAATTTTATTTATTCTCACATTTATGTTTTTCGACTTACTTTATTTATTTCTTCCTTTATTTCTTCCTACATTTCTTCCTGCGTAGGGGAATGAGGAGGGCGTGGTTTTACCCTCAGACCTAGCAATCGAGCTCAGAGTAAGCGAAGGCGAAGGGTTGAGGCACACGTGAACACCCTTGTGGCGAAAAAATACAATAAGTATCACTGACGTTGAATACGTTCTGTTGCTTGCGAGGTATAGGGTTAAAACCTTCCTGTGTGACATGGATATGCTCGTCTTTATTCCGGACATGGTCGTAGAACATCGTTGGTGGTCTGGATTTGTGTAAAATGTCTCTGGGCTAACAAAACATGAAACAGGGACTCCTTGAACTGTCGGAAGCGCTTTATTGTTTTTTTTTTCCATTTTATTTTTTTTTTCTATTCTATTCGGCTCAAAAACTCACGGAAGAGGAGAGCAGGGCACATAGGCTACCGTGAAGTCAACGCAAGCATATTGACCAATGCTTTTTGAAACGAGACCATGTGCAGTTGAATGTAGGCCTAATTTCCAAAAAACAATACCTGACGAGCAACAGCCCTTATTAAATGTATGAACGTCACGTTATCCACATTGATCAATCAGTTAGAGGCGATAAGACTGTATGCCTATAAGGGGCAGTTAGCCTACCACATAAAATCCAACCAGATCTTCATCATCAGCCATCAAATACAGACGAGATATCTTAATGCCATTTACCAACAGCAGCATTGGCCTACAAAGTGCATTACAATATTATGAAGTGTCCTTAGGCCTACATGTTTGAAGACATTAAATATGACACTGATGGGAATCAATGAAGTGATAGCTACGTTTAATATGTAACTAAAACAGAGACCAGGTGGCAGAAAGTCCACTGTCCTTAATGAGTGAGTTCCAATCCTACTCGTTTGATACACCGAATCAAAAACAACTCGGACGTGTTGAAAGCGATTTGTTGATCATTATATTTAGGCATATGCTTATCTAACAACTTTAATAGGATAATAATTAATTAATAATAATAATAAATAACTGCCAAATGCTCAAAAAGTTGGCAGAAGAGGGGTCATGTTGGGGAAACAACATAAGTGTTGATATGCTATATTTTGCGGGCCATGGGTTTAACGCGCAAAACTGGTGCCCATATAGCAACTATTTCAGAATGGAATAACGAATGCATTAAATTTTGTTTTGAATTGAAGAACA
>NC_056573.1:2622187-2622274 GCF_018340385.1 Cyprinus carpio
ACACCGACAAGCAGCAACCGCAACCTCAGCAGTTCATTTTCACCAGGAGAGAAGCGGCAGACAGCAGAGTTTATTAATCCTGCGGAT
>NC_056573.1:2624584-2624678 GCF_018340385.1 Cyprinus carpio
TGAACTTCATATAAATTATTGCATTATATATTAAAAAAAATATGAGGCAATAATGATTGGTTAATAATAACACTGTTAAAATACATATTGTAGG
>NC_056573.1:2628007-2628158 GCF_018340385.1 Cyprinus carpio
AATAAAAATAATAATAATTATAATCTTCAGGTTTCATTTGCAGAGCGAAATGAGAACGGTCCAGCATGTACAAATAATTTTTATTCACTCTGTTATTATTCATGATTTTTCAAACTGCTAACACTTTGCATTTTTGAATTATGCCTTTACT
>NC_056573.1:2629158-2664158 GCF_018340385.1 Cyprinus carpio
TTCATCGAAGAATCCTGAAAAATAAAATGTATCATGGTTTTGTATCACAAAAATATTGGGCAGAATAGCTGTTTTTAACACTGATAATAATCAGAAATGTTTATTAGCAAATCAAATCATCATATTAGAATGATTTCTGAAGATCATGTGACACTGAAGACTGGAGTAATGATGCTGAAAATACAGCTGCACATCACAGAAATAAATTACGTTTTATTCACACAGAAAACAGATATTTGAAATTGTAAGAATATTTCACTGTTTTTACAGTTTTCTCTATTTTTCATTAAATAAATGCAGCCTTGGTGAACATAATATGTACATAACATAATTAGTTAGATTTAGAACAAACTTATCAATTAGAAAAATTAGAACAAAACATATAATTAGTTTTAAAAAGAGTACTAAATCTCAATTGAGTACTCTTTTTAAAACTAAGAAAAACAAGGAAAAAAAAAAAAAAAAAAAAAAAAAAAAAAAAAGATTAAAAAAAAAAAAAATTTTAAGAAAAAATGTTTAATAATAACTTATAGGGAATTTTTTTTTTTTTTTAATTCATTATCCCATTTTTTCCACTAAGACGAACTTTCCCCTTGCTTTTCTTTGCACTAAGAAGAGAGAAAAAAATCTCATTGGTTCTGTCCACTGAAAGGTTCTTCGTGAATTCAAATGGTTTTTCTACAGCACTGCTTATTTGTGACACCCTGTGTTTAACACGAGGTGAAATCATTGTATGCAGATCTGGACCTTGAGTTCCTCAGATCTGTAGCGGTTCAGATCTTCCAGCACAGGCTAGATCTCATCGCCCCCAACCCGAGACAGAAGCTTTCAGCCAAGCATTTAGCCAACAAAGAAAATGAAACCTTATCTCCCCCCGCAGCTTTATCTGAGCGCAGCATCAGTCAGCAAGCTGTAGAGGAATTAAAGCTTTAATATTTGATATCGTCAGGGTCATCTACATTCATGAGAACTGGAAAAACATCTCTTTTCTCTCATGTTAACCCAGACTAGCTCTATAGTTTCCACATGACATGAACACAAGCTCAGATTTAATGTAAAATCAAGACCAAGATACAGCAGTCACAGTTTATCTGAATTACAGTGCAATGTTTAATAGCAAACAATTAATAAAACTTGGTGACATAAACAATTATTTAATTTTATTGCCACAGTTTGCATGACCACCACAGGTTCACAGTTCTACTGCACTAACTGCTAGCTAGACCATCGAGCCAACAATTCATTAATTTCCCTACATCGCTATCAGATTACATGGAATCACATATGAAACACGGTTAAATGATATGCTATACCTCTGTAATAACACTGTTATGCCATTATAACTATGTTGTAATACTGTTATTCAGTTTGCATTATAATACTGTTTTTCCATGTAACTAAACAAAAAAGGCATTTCATTATGATCATGTTATAGTGTTTTACATATAACTGTTTAATAATACAGTTATTACATTATAACGTATAAAAAGACTTCTATAACTATGTAACAACACTGTTAGTCATTACAACTGTGTAATTATACCGCCATTTCAAATACTCTTCTATAAATTTAATTTTGTATTAATTTAGTTATTTTTTATAATTGAGTTATTCTGTATAATTTATTTATAATAACATTTATTTATAACTGTGTAATAATAGTGTTAACACATTGTAACTTTTACTCATACTGTTATTACATTACACCAACGTAATAATACTTCTCTTACACTATAACTGTGTAATAATTGTAATATTAAATTATAACTGTTTATTAATACTGTTATTACATTATATTACTTATAAATAATACTAATTTTACACTATAACTATGCAATGATACTGTCATTACTTTTTAACTACAGTATTTAATAATAAAGTTATTCCATTATAACTGTGTAATACTTGCATTTTGTTATAACTGTGTAATAATAGTGTTATTGCATCATAACTGTTTAGTAATACTGTTATTATACCGATGTGATATAATTTTACATTTTAACTATGTAATAGTACTGTTATTACATTATTTCTGTGTAATAATAGTGTTATTGCATCATAACTGTTTAGTAATACTGTTATAATACGATGTAATATGCTATTTACACTAGAACTATGTAATAGTACTGTTATTGCATTATAACTGTGTAATAATAGTGTTATTACGTTTAACGTTTAGTAATACTGTTATTATACCAATGTAATATAATATTTACATTTTAACTATGTAATAGTACTGTTATTACTGTATAACTGTGTAATTTTATTTATGTTTGTGTTAATAATGTTTATTTTTAATTTTATTGGTGTATTAGTACTTTTTTTTAATTTTAATTTAATGTTAATTGTGTTAATATTGTGTTATATGTGTTTATTATTAATTATAACGTTGTATAATAATGCTATTACGTTATTGCTGTGTAATAATACTGGAAGACAAATAAAAGGGTAACATTTTTAAAAGCGTTTAAGGGATTTCCATTAGTGTTTTAAGATTTCCAGTTTTACGCTGAATGAATTGTCTGTGTGTGACAAAAGAGAGTTTATGTTTCACAAAACACCAAAATCTCAACAACTACAGGCAAAAACAAACAAACAAACAAACAAACAAAAAACCCTTCTGAAATCACTTAATGCTTTAAAACTCTCCAAGAATGTAAAGGATATTCCACATATAGGTTCCATCATAAATCTGCCTTTATCTTTAGGTAAATTATTATAATTTTTTTTTTTTTTGTCAAGTAAACACGTCTAAGCGATGACCAGTGCAAAACTGGCCCAACGCTTTGTAGAAGCACTTGACCTCTCATTGAGCAGACACATAAATTCCTGCTATCTGGGATATGGGGTCTATGGCTGTTTAACTTTAGCGCTAAGTGATTAATTACTGAATTACTTCTATATGTTGGGAGAGCAAGGTGAGAGAGAGAGAAATATGGGTGATGTGGGGCGAGGTAATGGGGTGTTATGAGACGAGAGCAGTGTCAGACCAGCATCTCTGGAATGACAGGAGACATCGGCGGTCTGACGTGTGAAGAGTGTATCCATCTACACATACACACCAGCAGACACGTGAACGTCCATAAAGACAGCATAACTCTTACGGCTATCTTCACACAGATTCGTGGAGAATGTGATGCGGGACAGCAGACAGATTTATAGTACAAGGTCAAAAGTTAGCTTCTCCCATATTCTGTTCAAATCCAAAAACACAAAGCACAGATAGAAGTTATTTGTATTTATTATGGCTGGCAAGGTTTAATTTTTAACTTTAGTGCAACTAACAATGCAGGATAAAATGAATTACTGATGCTACCTAACCAATCTAATGGACTGGTGCAGCCACATATTGACTTATGAAGTCATTTTCCCTAATTTTTAAGTTACCGTGAAGATTCTAGGTCACTGAAAGCCATATTTACGTCTACATGAAAATGTGATTTTCCCTGATTTTGATATACTTCATGGAAAGCATGGCAAGCTACTTTATTTATTTTTGCTCCACCATTAAAAGTCATTCCTGAAGAATCTTCAGTTCTAAAATTCTTCAGTAATAGTAACACTACTTAAACAACATTTAACTGCTTCTAACCTGTAGACAGTAATTTCACTATTTGTTATGTCTGTCTTTTTTAAATTCCTTTCTTGATTTAGAATAAAGGGGATTCTTGATGAACAATTAATAGCTAATTCCATTAATAATGCTTTATATTGTTTTGGAATTAATTTGATTATTTATGAAAAATTAATAGATAATTAAATTTTTTTTGTTTTAAATGAAAAATGATACATCATCACATCAATTTAAATGAAATAAAATGTAATCACCAATTAATGAGAGAACTAAAAGAATCTGAAATCATTTAAATATGTTGGTGTGCTTCCTGATCAGAAAAGGGTCATTGGTATTTAAGTAAAACTGAAGCTAAAAATTAAAACCATATATCTATATATATATATATCTATATATATATATATATATATATATATATATATATATATATATAATATATAGATATAATATCATCAATTGATATATAAATCATATAATTATTATAGTTAATCAATTAAATAAATTTGATATAATTGATAAAGTAATTATATTTAATAAAGTTGATATATTTGATATAATTTAAATGCTCATTTAATTATTTAATTTTATTTTTATTATATTTTTACTCATTTCGTTTAATTATGCAGTAAAATAACTAAAACTGAAATAAAATTGTTTACAAACTTTATAGAAATTCACATTAAAAACACAACAAAACTGCTTAACCTGTAACTAAAGTTAAAGTGAATACAGAAAATGTAAGAATAAAAACTGATTCAAAATATTAATAAAAAATCCCAATGTTACTAAAGTAACACTAGATCAGAATGAGACTATGCAAACTGTTTAATTACAGAACATGCTAGAATATCAAATATTTATGGATTAAAAAGAATGGCACATGTTCTGTACATTAATACAAATGAAAACAGGCCACAGAAACATTCTTTACGTAATACTGAACACATTTTAGATAATATTTAAGTTCATGATCAGTGGAGTTTCATCTTGCACAGTGCACTAATACTTTGTGACACAATTGAAAGTGTAATTACCATAAAACCATGTATTATGGGATTACATGATTCTCACCCTGGTTCACTCAGTGAGGCAGGAACACCCACAGCTATCGGCGGGTCACGTGACTCCCGGCGTGTGAAGATGTAAATGCCTGGAATTCCCTCCCATCAGACAACAGACGAGTCCCAAACCATTTTTAACAACTGGAAAACAAACTGTGCTCTGACATGCAAGCCTTCATTGACAGGTGACAAAGAGCTATACAGATGGTCCAGAGAAAGCTCAGTGATTCCCTCCCTCTGCTCTCCTTTACAGTGTGTGTCTGACGGCTTCACAAGGATGAGATATTCTTCATCTCTCCACACTCAACACTTCTGTTCTCTCCTCTCAGCGTGAGGGAGGAGAGGTAAAAAAGATAGAGAGACAGAGAGAGAAAATATGGTGTTACTGAATCCTCTACACAAGTACAGATGCTGTGTGTGATGTGGGCGTTTGTGAGAGATAAACTATCGTTCTGTGTCTTCAGTGTCTTCTGTATAAATGCTCAAAAAATAATGAAAGCTGCATGAGGTAACAAGAAAACCTTTTTATGATACCTTATAATTCCATCAGAGAAACTCCACTGATTCCAAGAACTGATTTAAGTTCTCGTGGTGTCATATGAAAAGTTCTTCCCAAATCCTTGTTCTGCTGCTTGAAGTCAAAACACTGATCTGAAAAACCTGCAAGGGCTCTATAAACAAGTCTAGAGCTGATTAGCAAATTATTTTTGATAAAGGTCATGAAAACAGGTGTGTTGCCCAATATTTTTGTGGAAACTGTGATGCATTTAATTTTTCAGGGTTCTTTGATGCATAAAAATATCAAAAGAACAGCGTAAATTTGATTTGATAAATTATTTGTTTGATTATATAGGTATTTTGTTTCTTTGTTGAGTTATTTATTTATAATTTTTTAGTATATTATAAAAATGTATTTTTTGTAAAATTTTCAATGGTAGTGTATCACAGCTTCCTCAAAAATAACAATATTGATAAAAATCAGAACTGTTTCTTGAGCACCAAATCAGCATATTAGAATGATTTCTGAAGATCATGTGACACTATATATATTATCACAAAAAAAAACAAAAAAAACAACATCAAATAACTCTAAATGATATAGCAGTAGTGTGGAATATATGCTGGAATGAAGACTTTATGAGGAGGCACATATATGTAACATGTTCACAGAATCTGCAACAAAAGTATGAGTCTCTCAGCTGAACGGGATCAAAGAACGGCCCTCATGGACCTGACGGCCGGGCCGCATCGGGGAGGCGTCTCTCGCTGCTCGCCGTGATGATTAGTGTCCGTGTAACACTTTGAACACTACTAGCTCAAAGCAGAATCCAGCTGGGTCAGAGGCTTCAAACATCTTGGAGGAGCAGATGAAATATGTCGGCGTGGGGGTTTGGCTTCCCGAGCCACTGAGACGCTCCTCAGAACTGAGAAAGATGTAGAAAGATATCATATTCATTTTCCTGTCTTTAAGACCCCGGGAATCAAAGACAACAAATAAAGTCTGGAGGGGGGGCAGTGTACATGCCTGTCATTTTTCCTCGTGTTCCTCCAGGTCGCCCTTCGTCGTAAATAGTCCCGAGGCCGGTTTCGCTGTTGCTGCTGGCCAACAGCACTCTTACCCTGAGTTTGACACATGATTTATTCTGCTGGAGGTATTAGACACAGGTCACTGTCAACAAGTAAGTTGTTTTTGTTGGCCGTCGGCTGCACAACTCTGTCACAGTCCTTTGTCTTGATAATTTGCTACAAGTTCTTAGCAGTGCTGCGCTTTCATAGTATTGTCTTCACTCACATTTTGACAGTCTAATCTACATACTGTTTTGATAACAGATTTATATCCTCTGATAATCCGTCGAGAGCCGACAGCCATCAACATCCTGACAATCACATGTGAGTTTCATCATGGATTGGCCAAGAGACCTCAAAGCTAAAAAGTAATATGAAGAATTAATAAAATAATACTAATAATGATGATGATGATGATGATGATAATGATGATGACAAGATATAGACAATTAGGGGGAAAGGAGGAAAAACGAATAAGGATTAAACTACTACATTCAAAATGTATTTATTAGGTTTAAGTCACCTTCATGCTAAAATGATCCTAAAAGTTGGCAAAACAAACTTTTAGTAGATAGATGGATTCCAGGAAAGACAGGTACAAATACTGATGACTTTGGTAGCAGATGATTGTTTTATTGTTTAGATGATAAGTTTATTATTCTCTCTTTAAATTATTTTACACTGTTTGCATGATATACAACACATCTTATTTTGTTACAGTACTTTTTTGTTTATTTCTTTTATTTTTTGTTCATATATTTTTGACACATCTTTAAAAACGCTACGCACAGATTCAATCTCAGTTAGTCAGTTGTTAACAATTGAGTTTAAGATCCGTTAATCATTTGTGAACGTCACTTAGAACTTTAGTAATGAAGAAACATTGAGTCCGCTTTCATTAAAGGCTTATTGTATCACTGTATTATGTAGGAGTGTGATGAGAGAGGACGGACTGAGCGAGGGTTATTACCTGCATCAAGCATTCATTTTCTTCTGCTCCTTTCTCATATTCACAAATATAACACAGAGTTTTGAAATGTCTGCTGATGAAAGCGATATCTTTGTCGTACTGTACGTTCATCTGTTAAGTTGAGTTTCTGATGCAAGCGCTAGCTTCAGGTGCTTTTGTTAACTGTGTTCTTTCAAGCTGTTGTTGAAAGTAATAATCTCCTAAAGTTGGCAAAACAAACTTTTCAGTAGATTAGATGTGATTCAGGAAAGAACAGTACACACTGCTGACTTTGGGAGCAGATCAGGTGTATTCCACTCAGAGGCAATTAAGCTGGTTTCAGTGTGTTTAGTGAGAGCTAAACTCCTAAAGGACACGTCTAGAACCGAGTTTGGAGCACAAGGGTCCAGATTATTTTTAATATTACTTTATTTACATTTTATTTACTTTATAGTATATGTTGCTGTGATTATGTCTGTGGTCAAAAATTAAAATGACCTGATGCCGTAGAAAGCACACACACCGCATAGAAAGCTCAAGGATATGACAAATCTGGCAGTTAAGGCTAGAAGCGATCGTTTTGGCTCTAATGGGGCATGCTTTATAAATACAAGCAACATTTTTTGTCATACTGTACTAGGGCTTGCATGCGACAATAGGCTGTCATTATAAGCATGCATTAACCATAATGCATACGGTATTTTGAGTCTGGCGTGAATATTAAGTTACAGTATTTAGTATTGGGAGCTGTTGCTGTATGACATATCTATGTTGCGTAAAAATAAAATATGTACGTAATAATTAGGGTTGTGCCTGAAGCGGAATACCTTGTGGAATGGCAAGGTCATGACTTCAAAAACGAATAACGGACAAAGGAATAATTATTGCCTGAATACAGAAGCTGGCACAGTCTGGATGTTTGCTAGATAACAGTTGTTAGGGATGAGCAATGGCCGCCACAGGGCCTAGGAGATCACGGGAGTTAATGGGAAGTGAATGAATGTAAACTTTATGAATGAAACAGAGCACAAATCAAACTTCTTGGGCTATTTATATACTCAAGTATCTCTTAAGAATAAAGCGTAGGTATCTGTAATTAATCATACACATTGCAATTTGTTTATATTTAAAGGCAATGGTTTGAAAGCATGTCTCTGATAAGCAGATGGATATGACCAGGCACGGCAGCTCTTAAATCAAGCAGGCAGGTTTAATATCAAATAAACCAGTTCTCTGCAGAAGTGTTTCGTGATAAACATCAAATAGGGTCGTTTTCCCTTGACCTACATGTTTGCATCTTGTCTTTTACTGCTTTCACATATTGTTCATATATTGTTGACACATCTTTAAAAACGCTCTGTTAGTCAGTTTAACAACTGAGTTTAAGATCCGTTAATAATTTGTGAACGTCACTTTAGAACTTTAGTAATGAAGAAACATTGAGTCGCTTCATTTAAAGCTTATTGTATCACTGTATTATGTAGAGTAGAGTGTGATGAGAGAGAGACGGACTGAGCGAGTGTGATTACCTGCATCTGATGCAGCATTCATTCTTCTGCTTAGTCTCATATTCACAATAAAACATGAGTTTGAATGTCCGCTGAGGAAAGCGATATCTTTGTCGTACTGTCCTTTAATCTGTTAAAGGTGATTTCTGATGACAGGGCTGCTCAGTGCATTTGTTAACTGTGTCTTACAAGCTGTTGTTGAAAGTAATAATAACTTCCTTGTTTACAACACTGTTTCAGTCTCTTTCAATATAAAAGCCTTTACTGCTTGCTGTATTAATTACTTAGAAGTTTAAGTCTCTTTTTTTGTTTTTTTGGTTGTATTAAATTCACGATCACACACACACACACACACACACAACACACACACACACACACACACACACACACACACACACACACACTCTCTCTCTCTCTCTCTCTCTCTCTCTCTCTTTCTCAATACTAAATACCATATTAAATACTTCTATTATTTATATAAATATTATTTATTGAATAATAATAATAATACGTTATAAACTATAATAAAATAAAATTTGCTAAGCTATTCAGTCAAGCATATGAAGGCAGCACTCTGATAAATCTTTAAAGTTAGATAAAAATATAAAGTTATGAGATTTTGTGTGACACAAAAATAGTACTATTTATAAAATTTTAGTAGATTTGAGCATCCGCCATGACACTCGCTGTGAGAAAATACTGCAACTGGAGTGATACAAATGGCGAAACGGTTCCCTGGCAATAAAGACCTCTCAGCCAATCAGATTCGAGAACTAGAAAGAACTGTTGTATTTATATATTTGAAATATATTGGGTGGTGTTTATAAAGAAGAAAACATCAGACACATTGAGAAGGTTTTACATCATAGCATAATATTAACTTATACAAGTTTGATACTTATACAAAGTTTTCGTCATGAAAATTCTACATGCTTGCTTAAGTTTTTGCAAATAGTGCATTTGATTTCTCAAATGTGTATTTCTAAAATGTTTTTTTATTATTTACCAAAATAAAACTATTTACAAGTGTGACCAAAGTTTCTACCAAAATACATGCTAAAAAATAAATAAATAAATAAATAAATAAATAAATAAATAAAATAAATAACAGTTTCACTTTATTTTGATGATCCCTTTAACACATTCTGTTGACTATAAGAAACGTTGCACCTACATGTCTACTATATTAGTGGAGTATTAGTAGACTGGTGGGGTTAGGGTTAGAATAAGTAAACATATTTGCAAAGTTAATTATGGTCTGTAGAATGTCTGTTGGAAGACCATGACAATAAAGAGTTAGCAGATACTAATCAAACAGTCTACTAATACTCTGATGACATTACTTATTGTCAACATAAGGTTCAAAAGGGACTATCAAAATAAAGTGTTACCAAAAACACTTATCACATTGTTTCAAATGCCATTATTATTATGGATTTTCAGAACACAGTAACTATAGTGTTTTGGCTGAAACTATGGTTTCGATGGTAAGTTGCTGTGCTGAGGGTCGTGTGTCAGATGTAATGGTCCGTAAATGCAGTCTGGTGATCTGTGCTTTAGTGTGCAGCTGGTGACAGAGCTGAAGGCCCTGCTGACAGCCGTAAGCTCTTCTGTCAGTGAACATCGCTCCATTGTGCTCTGTCATCCTGGCGCTCGGCCAGCGCTGGGTTCAAGTCTTCAGTCATTTCATTTGTCAGAGGCGCCGGTGGTGGTTTCCCATCAGCCAGCCCATCAATATCAGTGCTTAAATGAGCGATCACTTTGTGTGTGCTCAGAGACCCACAGCTTTAGGGTTTAGAGGAAGACACTGGGTTAAAACGTAACGCTAAGGGTTCAAATGAGACTTGACCATTTTTTTGGCATGTCATTGCCTGTATGCAGGGCCTAAAAATAACACTTCCCAAGCACCAAATAATTAACTAAAAAATGAAATAAAAATACCTTGAAGATTGAAGGTTTTGAAGACCATGAAGTCTATCAGAAAGAAGAAGAAGAAGAAAAAAATATTGATATTCTGGATGGTTGCTAGGGTGTTACTGTTAGTGTTACTAATTTTAATTTTAAAATATTCATCATAGATGCCAATGTTCATCTGAGACAGGTTTTTCAAAAGCCAGCGCTGATGCCAGTCTCCCCAGAACAGGATCACTGATGTAATTACATTATGTACACATACAGTCAAGTCATCTTTATTTATATAGCGCTTTAAACAAAAAATATTGCGTCAAAGCAACTGAACAACAATAATTATAGTATACAATATGAAACCATCAATTTAATGTTTGCAAGCATTTAATTACAAAAATGCAATCTTTACTTTACATAAATATTTAATTTGCATTAATAAAACACTCAGCATTATATAAACAAAGACGACATTAAACACACTTTTTATTTTACCATCTTATCCTGTAAACATTTTATAACTGATAATTGTTAATAACAGTGAATAATATTTTTTAATTCAATGTTAATTCTATTTAAAATTCAACAACACCAATTTAGCACTAATTCACTAAATGAGACCTACAATACACTCAAAAATAAATATTGTTTTTGAAAAGTTCCAATCAAACCCTTTAAAAATATTCCCCAAAAGAGGTATATTTTTATAACAATTATATATATATGAAATAATAGATAATGCAAATACAACAACAGCTCATTGTGTTAGTCCATGATAGCTCAGGTCCATTAAAACAGTTAAATTTGTTTGATTTTTTTGTTGTATTTATATTTAAAAAAAAAAAAATGTGTTATTTATTTATGTACTTATTTGTTTGTTTGTTTGTTTTTGTTTTTAGTTCACAAATGTAGTCAACTTTTAGCAAATCTAACCTTATTATAAAGTGTTACTAGAAAAGTGTTAATACTTATATATATATATATATATATATATATTAATAAATAATAAATTCTAAATGATTATATTTAATCATAAATAACAATTTAAACCCTTTTTTTTAAGAAAAATAAGATTTTTTTTAAGAGATAAGTTGGCTAGTTTGTCTTAGAACATCTGGATTTTTGGAGACTCTTTTAATCCTTTTCTAGAGTATTATCTGCCTTGGCTCCACACAGTGATTTGAATAATGCTGAATAAAGCCTGACTTATGTGGAATTTCTTTATTAAACTCTCCATCGGTTTGTGTATGAAGCGCTGGCTCTCGGTCGAACCCTGTCCGTGGGGAAACACATCATGCAATTGAAAGCAGCTGAGAGAAAGTGGGAAGCTTTGAGAAGCTAAAACAAACAAATTGATCTGGTTCTTTACAATTATGTAACCGTTTTTGTGGCAGCAGAAAGGCAATGAGGGCTTTAAAGACAGGGAGGCTGTGGAGGTCTAGTTCTGGCAGATCTCTCCCGCTCCGCTCCCCTCGCTTGCGTCCTGGGAAGGAGGCCAGACCCTGTCAGATCTGGAGGTCTGAAGCCAAGACGACACGGCGAGAAGACAAAAGTGAAATGTTGGACTACATTCCTCCTTACAGGAGACCTTCTCATATCCAGATGTTGAAAGGAGCCTTTTAATCAGAGCATTTTTGTTTCTGACAAGACTCTTTCTGTCGGTTCCTCATTCCTCACGTTTGTATCGCCTCCAAGTTCTCTGTGAATGTTCTCTTTTCTTTTGGTTACTAGAACATGGTCAGAATTGTGGTTTGTGTTTCTAGGCAACAAGGACAATGAAAATATGTATATATATATATATATATATATATATATATATATAATATATATATATATATATATATACTGATTTATGCTTATTTTACATGGTGTTTATATGAATAATTAAGAGAGTATGGATTACATAATAATAATATATATATTTTATTATTATTATTGAAAAAAGTCTTATTATATGTAGCAATGTAGCATATGTATTATATGTAGCAACATATGTAGTTTCTATAAGGTTTTAAATGACAATATCGTTCATGCATTACATACATTTCATATAAATGTATGTAAATTTAATATATGCACTTTAATTACATTTACATGCTCATCAAGGCTGCATTTATTTGAGCAAACATACAGTAAAAGCAGAAATACTGTGAGATATTATTACGATTTAAAACAGCTGTTTTCTATATGAATATATAGTAAAGTGTAATTTATTGCTGTGATGTGCAGCTGTATTTTCAGCATCATTACTCCAGTCTTCAGTGGCACATGATCTTCAGAAATCATTCTAATATGATGATTTGCTGCTCAAGAAACATTTCTGATTATTATCAATGTTGAAAAAAGTTATGCTGATCAATATGTTTGTGGAAAGTCAAAAGACACAGTAAATACATTTATAATTCTTATAAATAATTATAAACTTTAATTTGAAAATGTTATTTCTTGAGTTTATGTTTAAAATTAAGGCAAAAGTTTAAGACTGCTCAAATCTTTAACAACTCACTATTAGAAATGACAATAATAAATTTCAGGTCTTTATTTTACAGAAATCTTTTATTTGCATTTTCAAAGCTGCATTTAGAACTATTTGAATAAAAATACATTTAAATTCATTTTTATAAAGGATTATATTTAATTTTTAATTTAAAGTTTGTTTTTGTTTATTTTATTTATAAAAGAAAGAGATTGTTTGTTTTAGTTGACTAGTTTTGTCTGACAACATCATTTTACAGTCTCTGTTCAAGATATTCTCCAGGTCTCCCCGTAAATACTGTTTAACAATGAATAAAATGAATTAGTAAAGTATAGTACAAGTGATCAACATCACTATATACTATAAACATATTGACAGCTAAAACATTAACCCTTGTACTTTATTGCTTCAGATGGTGCATAAATGTAGGCCTATGTGCTGTGTACACTTTCTAATAGCTTAGAATATGAGATCAGATTTTCTAAATTCAGTTTTTCAGTATTAATTCATTGATTAACACTGATTTTGTGCCCTGAAACACTGATTTAACAGTTCTTGTCCCACATAAGCGTGTGTACATGTCTGCCACCTGTAATGCGCTGTCCTGTTTGCAGAGATGAAAGCGTCGGATGTGCTGAGTGTGTAATCAGAGGAAGCTCTGTTTCTTCCCCGGGGTCTTTCTGCCCATAACACATGACTATTACGGGACGGCTATTGTGCGCGGGTTTATACACAGATACACACGTACAAGCGCTCGCTGATGGCAGCTGTCTAACAAACCCAGCCTGCTCTCTGTGTGAATTCACGGACCAAACCAGCATCGTCTTGAAAACCTTTCATGGACTCTAAAAATACTCCAAATATTCTTTTCATAAATAAACATTCCTTAAAATAAGGAAAGCAATGGGGCTTTTAAGGCTCAGAATAGCTGTGGCTCTTGCCCCGTCTCTTTCATGTCTGAGGAAGCCAGGAACAATCTCATTGTTACATTGTTACATTTCCTTTTCTCCCAGTGAAACCTCTGTAGTTTTCAATATAAGGTCACGAGCAGCTCCATTCAGCTTCATCTGAGCTCTTTGTAGCACACAGTCCAATATAAACTGAAGCGACCACACCTCAACAACACCTCTATTCTCACACATCTACAGACACCCAACTACTGAGCTGTGAAGAGTTCAATCCATCTGTACATTGGTGAACTGTATGTTTCGAAAACTATTATTAGGTGAACGTATGAGCTGATCTGTAAACATAAGAAGTTCTACACTGAAGAAAAAAAATGTATGTTTCGAAAACTATTTTTTTGTTGAAGTATGGGCTAAATTTGTATTTATAATTGTTGAATCAGCCTAAATGCATTAACCAGGTAGAAATCAATTCTTACAGTCTAATGGAGTGCAGGTAAAGTCTACATCTTAGGTCATGTGACTGGTCATCATTTTTCAGTAAACTGAAGAAAAAAAAAGTTTATATATATCAGCCTAATAGAACTACTGAAATCAGTTTCACTTTATTTTAAGGTGTCCTTGTTAAAGTGTAAATATACAATTAAAGTGAGCAATGTTATTCAAAATTTTACGATATTAATTATTATTATTTTTTACGCTTTTATAGGGTTTGGTTTGTGTTTTGTTGCATGAAATTATGCATAATTTACTGTTTTTACGCTTTTATAGGGGCATTATGCATAATTTTACAACATGCATTATGCATGTTGCATTATGCATAATACTGTAATTTATTTGTTGCATGAAATTATGTAAAGTATTAATAATCACATCATTATTATATAGTTATTACTTTATTATTAAACACATGTAATATACAGTATCTAATAAAGATGCTATGAAATAAAACTTTACCCTAAATCTGCTTTGTACCATAAAATATAGTGATAGCCACCATAGTAATAATAATACAGGTTATAGAATAGAAGGTCCATGATGAATTAAAAGCAAATTCAAAAATCAAAATTTGCCTTTTATCAAAAACAATGGCTTTTATAGACATTGTACAGCATTAAATAATCAAAGACAGAACATAATACAGGTTGACACTTACAAAATACAATAAACATGAACTAATTAACCTGATATAAAACAGAACTAATAATAAAGAAGAAGAAGAAGAAGAAGAAGAAGAAGAAGAAGAAGAAGAAGAAGAAGAAACTCATTTTAAATAAAACATAATTAAATTAAGTGCTTAAGGAACATCTTTTTAGAGGTTTTTTTTTTTTTCATTTAATATAGTCTCTCAGTTAACGTGAGTGCTTATAATATGCATGAACAATAATTATAAAATAATATGTAAAATGTTCCAGTTTTAGATGGAACATATCAAACAGCAGTACTTGACAAGTACAAAACAAATGAGATAGATATGTTTTAAACATATTTTTTTCATAACTATATTATAGATGCCACAACTACGTATGTCTGATCTCTCCCCTACAAAACAAAACATTAAGGCTATTTTTCATTTGTAGTGTAATTAATCATGAATCACAGGATAAATTACAAATTCGATCAAGTGTAAAACACAGTCCTCATCTCAGCCCATTAAATGTTTGGGTGTTGTTACAGAAGAACTGCACTTGAAGAACCTGAAAAAACAAAGATCAGCCACAGCAGGATTCATCTAGACTCCGTCAAGAGCTGCAAGAGTTCAGATGAGAGAAAGACGGAGAGAGAAAGTGTGAACTATGCAAGCAAAAACAGCCCAAAATCATAACAACACGAAAAAAAAGACCATGAGTTTTGTGGAGAAGGGTGTTTAAGACAGAGAATGGAAAGAGAGAGAATAAAGGAAGACCCATATAGATTGAGTGGATGTGAAGTGACATCCCAGCATGCACGGCGGTCACACTGAGAACTGACCCAACACACCCAGATCACAGAGATCCTCTCTCTAGAGACACAACCCCACCTAACACAGACACACACACACACACACACACACACACACACACACACACACACACACACACACAACACACCACACACACACACACACACACACACACACACACACACACACACACAAACACACACACACACACACACACACACACACACACACACAAGTATAGTTTCTAGCATGGAACATCTGTTAAATGATGTGAGATACAGCCTCATGTGAAAAAGAAGTAAACATAGGCCTACTTTTAAAAAGTGCACTTATTATGCAAATAATTTACTTCAAAAGAATACACTTTAGTGTAAACTGAATATAATGTTTCCAGAGACCTGACTGAATGTTATTTACAATTAAATTACAATGTAATATAGTAAAAATTTAATAATAAAGTAAAAAAAATTTAATAATAAAGTAAAAAAAAAAAAATTTTGAAATTTTATATGAATCACCTCAAAAAACAAAAAAAACAAAAAAAAAAACCAATCAACCTAATAGTGGCTCATTTGTAGTTGACTCTACAGGATATCACTTACAAATGCTTATTTTGTTCAATTTCTCAGTCATGATTGTATGTCTGTAGCTTGCCAACTCTTCTCCAATAAGCAAAGCTGTATTATCATTTCATATGTACTGCTCTTCAGCACTCTGAAGCGTCTGGAGCACTTCCTGCTCAAGACACCTCCAATGCCAGCACACATCATCAAGTCATCAAATGGAGTGCAAAGTCATCACCCTTTGCACTCCATACTCACTCTGTTCTTCCTGCTGTCCAGCAGCTGGATCTAAGGTCCAGACCAGTGCTCCATTTGGTGGTAATCATGTCCCAAATCCTGTTCGCTCCTGATTAGCACCAGTGAACTCCACCAAATTTGCCAAATTCCTTTTCCTGTCAAGTCTTACACCCCAGATGGTTGACTGGAGGCTTGATGAATGCACTTGTGTTCTGTGAGTGCCAGACCCAGGCCTGCTCTTCTTTGTGTTACCTGATCTTTGAGAGTAAGGAGAAATCAAGCAGAAATGTGGTAAAGAGAGGGCGAAGCAGCTAGGAAAGGAACAGCATCCAGGCCACATCACTCTCTCAACATTTCTGATTTATGACATTCCAGGCTCTATTTATATTCATGAGCAGGCATGGAAGCGGACTGGCTCTCATTCCACAGCTTCAAGTTCCCTAGACATACTTCCAGGAATCCCTGCCATTCCCATGCGGTGTTACCAGCTTTGTTTATCCTGATCAAAGATAGGGCCCACACATCAACAGATGCTTTTCTAGCAGACATTGGGCTAATAGCCCATCAAAAAGCTAGTAGGTTTCTTCCTTGGTTAAACACAATAAAACCAACTCTACCTTTGCAAGTTTCCACATGTAAAAATAGAAATGAGTAAAGGAAGAATCCTAGATTATTATTATTTTCTTTCTCTTCAGCAATGATCTGCCAAGAGTCTTCTTTAACTCTTTCCCAGCCAGCATTTTTGAAAAAAGTTGCCTGCCACCGCCAGCGATTTTCACTAAAATTTGATGGCCTACAGTATATTTTGCTGTATAAATATTTGAATATGCAATACACCAAAATAAAGATCAAAGCCTCTACTTTTAAACAAAAAAAATCTGTTTTAATCAGCTTTAACCATTCTTTTTTTATATATTGAATATAGGTAGGTTTTCTAAAAATTTATAATTTTGAGCAAAAAGGTGAGAAAATCACATTTTTATCAAAAACTGCATCTGGATAATATTCAGTACAATTATCAAAGCATAAATCCAGTAAATCGCTTCTATCAACACCACTAAAGCTTGCACAGACATATACCACTTCATGGATCAACATTTTACTCCGTAACATTATGCAGTTTTCATTTATATGCTGTCTATTGCTGATGATCGCATTATTTATCATATGCATCTGTTTACATAAGAGATCGCTAGTTTTTCCGTCCTGTTCATGTGTGTTTTTCTTCGGGAGGTTTTGTACTCTTTAGAAGATGTGTAATAGCGCCCCCGAGTGTATAACAGTGAAAACACGAAAAGCCGGAAAAAAACGTCAATGGCAGGGACGCGTTGTCTTCTAAATGATGAGATAACTCGTCAATGGCGGGGAAAGAGTTAAAAAGAGACCACACATAGTTAAGTTGGAAATTTTATTTTCACATCTATGCTCAAAAAGTTGTTAAATGGTAATAAATGGATCATTCCACTGCTAAAATGACATACTACCACAATAAAATTAACAATTGCTCTGACTCTCGCACGCTTTTCAAAACCGTCTCTTCCCTTCTTTGTACCACCCCCACCCCCCCGCTCTTACAGCTGATGACTTTGCAACATTCTTCATAAAACAAAACAAACGTCAGCAGCCAATTCTCCACTCCTCAAACTGACAATCATATCATACCACATGCATGGGCATCTCAGGAACCACACTCCAATGGTTCAAATTTTACCTCTCAGTTCGGTCCTTCAGGGTGTCTTGGAGAGGGGAGGTTTCTAAGTCATTAAAAAAAAAACAACACAAAATGAAAGTAAAGCGGCAGCCCCTCGTGGATGACTGCCGCACACAAAACACAAAATAAAGTCCAGGCCTGGTCCTCTCTCATCTTACACTGTTGTCACTCCTCCTTTTATCCTTCCAGAGCTCCTCCATGGGACACTAGACAGGTGAGTGGCGCAGGTGTTGCGAATTAGCATTTACTCCACCAGCCTCGCTCCGCTCCCACGGCCATGCCCCTCTCATCATAATAGTGTTGGCCCAGATCCGGCCCAAATATGGCATATGGATTTCATGTGGGCCGTATGTGCGCCGGATCTGGGCTGACACTCCTTGCTGTCTGGGAAGTTATCCAGGATTCCACATTTCCACACTCAGTCCTCATGTCCAGGTCACTCTATGTTCATTTCAATTATGACAACTCTTTGAATAGCTTTTGCATTATATCAGGATATGACAATGTTAGTGTATTTGGTCTTGGTGGACTAGATCTGAAAGTGAAAGTGACGTGACATACAGCCAAGTATGGTGACCCATACTTAGAATTTGTGCTCTGCATTTAACCCATCCAAAGTGCACACACACAGCAGTGAACACACAAAAACCGTGAACACACACCCGGAGCAGTGGGCAGCCATTTATGTTGCGATGCCCAGGGAGTAGTTGGGGGTCCGGTGCCTTGCACAAGGACACCTCAGTCGTGGTATTGTCAGCCCGAGACTCTCTAACCATTAGGCCCAACTTCCCCCAATCTGCTATACATTCATGTTGCTGCAAGTATGGATTTGTGCAAAAGATACACAGAAATGATGGAAAAGATACACAAAAATACTGCTGTGAGCATGTAAGATTCGCTGCTGCTGCATGGATAGGTTTAAATGAATCCGGTAGCAGGTCTAGACAGGTGGTGCTGGTAGAGGTAAAGGGTTTCAGAGGAACAAGTTTGCTGCAGGACCAGCTTACAGCAAACACTGAACCAGACAATTTAAAGGTGAAGCAAGCAAGCTTACTGGCTACAGAATCAGCAGAGGCCAATCAGCTTATGGTGAAGCAAGCAAGCTTACTGGCTACAGAATCACTTTTTACGATACAAATCATTGCAAAGCAACTTTACAGAAAATTAAGTTTCTACAATATTTATTAGTAGCTTATCAGTGGTGGATTCAGTTCATGTGCATATGGCAGAAATGTTCAGAAAAATCAATAAAAGAAGTAAACAAACAGACGATTAACACTATTAACAGCAATTATGCAATCAAACTTATAGCAAAAATGTGGTAGTTTTCTGTATGTTTGTCTCTGGGTTAGCATCATCTGAGGTCCTCTGAGGGAGTGGCATCATCTCTTCTCAGGTGTTCTGGATCCAGACTGGAGCTTGTGTAAATCCTAGTTACCACGGGAATGATCTCTTCTCAGGTGTCAAAAGACAAGTTACTGTCTAATATAATAAATTGCAAATTGTAATCTACGAGATTCTGTGTAATGTTTTCTGGTCCAATAAGTAATATCTCTGTCTTATCTGAATTTAATAGGAGAAAATTATTGGTCATCCAATCTTTTACATTTGTTCTGTGTAATGTTTATTTTGAAGTTTTCACCTGGTCTTGTTGAGAATATACAGTATCATCAACACTGGAAACTAATCCCGTATTTCTAATGATGTTACCAAGGGGCAACACTGTATATTGAAAATAGCAGAGGACCTAGGACAGATCCTTGTGGCACTCCATATTTTACTGGTGATAAATGAGATGACTCCCCATTTAAATAACCAAGTGGGTAGCGATCGGACAGGTAGGATCTAAACCATCTTAAAGCCCTGCCCTTGGATACCTGTATAGTTTTGTAACTATCTAATATGTCGTGATCTATGGTGTCGAAGCAGCCTAAGATCAAGTAAAACTAGCATGCAATGCAGCCTTGATCTGAAGCAAGAAGCAAGTCATTTGTAATTTTAACAAGTGCAGTTTTCTGTGCAGGACATACAGCCTATGTCCTGTAGTAAATAATGACATTGCCAGCAGATTGCATGCAAGGACCTATCAAGAAGCTCCATCTAGAGTTTCATGACTGGACTAGATATTTCATCTTAGCAGAGAATACCTCGGAGGCTTATTATTGTTTTCACCTTAGTGCTGTTTGAACCATCACAAATGACATGTGTTGTGCCTGATGGCAAAAAAAAAAAAAAAAAAAAAAATTCATAGACCAAGCCATTATTTGCCTATTATTTACTGTGGTGCACTTGGCACTTCATGAATTCCCAGGAACAATGTGGTAACAATGGTAACAGTTAAACTGTCAGTACACCATTGCATATTTTGCATGTCTCCATCTAAAACACCTGACTGAATTTATTAGGTCATTATTAAAGACCAGAGGATCAAATGGGTGTGTCCGATCCTGACTGAATTTATTAGGGATATGGAGATGCTTGAGAAGCACTGAGTTATTATTGCTTTACAGGAATCTTGTTCCAGGACCAGCACAAGATTTTCATCCAAAAGCACATGCTACATGTGTTCAGTGTGGTTATTACACATACAGACTAATACTTACACTCTGCAGCTTTATATTTGACATACACTGCTGATGTCTGTGTGCCAGGATGTGTCTCGGTGTGTCAGGATGTAGAGCAAGAGTTTCACTCTTCCTTCCTGACTGATGAGCAGACACATACGGTGAAAAATAGGCCCATCCATCTACTATGAAACAGAAGCACCCCAGGGAACCCACCACACCCTCTCCATATCTCCCTTCTATAAGAATATGACATGCTTCTGAGAACGTAATGGTGATATTACTTAACCTGCAGGATCTATGGTATGCATGCAGTGTCTCATATTCTTTGAATTCAGTAGAACAGCCTGTAATTTACAATTTATGCATTTATTATTATGTAATAGGTAAGACTTTAGTTTGGGGATCAGTTCTCAGTATTAACTAGTTGCTTATTAGTATATTACTAGCATATTGTCTGTATCCCCCCCAACCCTTTTTTTCAGTACCTCTGAGGCACTGGTTTTTTGTATGTTTCTAGCATAACCGTTTTAGATTCCTTACTCTGAGGCACCCCTAAACTTACCTTACTAACTATTAATAAGCAGCAATTAGGAGTTTGTTGAGGGAAAATTAATAGTTAGTAAGGTAGTTGTTAAGTTTAGGTATGGAGTGGATTAAGGGATCTAGAATATTGTCATGCATAATAAGGCATTAATATGTGCTTAGTACTAATAAACAGCAAATATGCTTGTAATATGCATGCTAATAAACAACTAGTTAATAGTTAGATTCGGTCCGTAAACTAAAGTGTTACCAATTGTTGTTTTTGTGGTGCACAGATGAATGTAATTTCAGTAACTTTTCAATTAAACTGCTTCCTTTTAAAGGAAAATTACTCCTTTTGATGCATGTTCCTGGTCTTATTATGCACAATTCACTGATGTTATTCAAATTTTTGTATTCTTATTTTTCACCCACTCACATCCAACTACCTGTCAGACACCTGAGACACTTTTCAAGATTAAAAAAAAAAAAAAAAAATCTATAAAAGTATAGTATATATATATATATATATATATATATATATATATATATATATATATATATATATATATATATGTATATATATATATATATTATGTTTCATGTTGCAATCTAGTAAGCAATTTAAACAAATGTTAAAGGACTGCTGAACAGATGCAACTTTTACCTTGCCATCTGGACTGTTTGAATAGAATTAAGCTGTAAATGTAAAATGTAAAACTAAAACCACACTAAAAGCGCATAGGTAATAAACCCTTATGGCAAAAATCCACCTCCATATTTCTCTGCCTCTACACACACACACACACCATCATTTTCACAAACCACACAGAGCTCTAGACCAAACACAGACAGCAGTGAAAAGGTGACAAATTGAATGTATACGGTGAGCACTACTATTATATGTCTAATGGGGGCAGAAAACGTGCCAGAACATTTCAAAGGTATCAACTCAAGCTCAGATTTACGCTTCTCTTCCTGTCCGTCATGGTCAGTGACCTCAGAGCAGCGGTTATAAAAAGACAGATATGTTTCCCACAGCCTGGCACTACGGTTTGTGTCAAAGACACATGAACACAACACTGTGTGTGTAAACAGACCTTTACTAAAACCATGAATCCAATGAAACTGAAAATGCAAACAGCACAGATAAAAGACTATTAAATAGTTGCTTATTAGCATGCATATTACTAGCATATTGGCTGTTTATTAGTACATATAAAATTAAATTAAATTTAAATTTAGTACATATAAAGCACATATTAATGCCTTATTCTGCATGACCATATTCTAGATTCCTTAACCCAAAACCTAAACTTGACAACTTCCTTACTAAGTATTTATAAGCAGCAAACTATGAGTTTTCGGAAGAAAAACTCTTAGTTAATAGTGAATATGTGTTCCCTAATTTAACGTATTAACTATAATTGTAATTTCAAAATGTTAGAAAATATATTTACAAACTCAAAATGGAAATGACTAGTGAAAATTTGACCTATTAAAGCAGCTATATATATATATATATATATATAGGAATGGAATAATTTACAAATCTCATAAACTTATATTTTACTTACAATAGAATATAGATATCATATTTAGTGTTGATATTGTGATGTTTTGAAATTTCATGGAAATTTTTTGGTCTTTTTGGATTTCATGTGAGCTACACATTCCAAAAAAGTTGGGACAGGTAGCAATAAGAAGCCGGAAAAGTTAAATGTATATATAAGGAATAGCTGGAGGACCAATTTGCAGCTTATTAGGTCAATTGGCAACATGATTGAGTATAAAAAGAGCCTCTCAGAGTGGCAGCGTCTCTCAGAAGTCAAGATGGGCAGAGGATCACCAATTCCCCCAATGCTGCGGTGAAAAATAGTGGAGCAATATCAGAAAGGAGTTTCTCAGAGAAAAATTGCAAAGAGTTTGATATCATCATCTACAGTGCATAATATCATCCAAAGATTCAGAGAATCTGGAACAATCTCTGTGCGTAAGGGTCAAGCCCGGAAAGCCATACTGGATGCCCGTGATCTTCGGGCCCTTAGACGGCACTGCATCACATACAGGAATGCTACTGTAATGGAAATCACAACATGGGCTTAGGAATACTTCCAGAAAACATTGTTGGTGAACACAATCCACCGTGCCATTCGCCGTTGCCGGCTAAAATTCTATAGGTCAAAAAAGAGAAACCATATCTAAACATGATCCAGAAGTGCAGGCGTTTTCTCTGGGCCAAGGCTCGTTTAAAATGGATTGTGGCAAAGTGGAAAACTGTTCTGTGGTCAGACAAATCAAAATGTGAAGTTCTTTTTGGAAAACTGGGAGGCCATGTCATCCGGACTAAAGAGGACAAGGACAACCCAAGTTGTTATCAGCACTCAGTTCAGAAGCCTGCATCTCTGATGGTATGATGTTGCATGAGTGCATGTGGCATGGGCAGCTTACACCTCTGGAAAGGCACCATCAATGCTGAAAGGTATATCCAAGTTCTAGAACAACATATGCTCCCATCCAGACGTCGTCTCTTTCAGGGAAGACCGTGCATTTTCCAACATGACAATGCCAGACCAACATACTGCATCAATTACAACATCGTGGCTGCGTAGAAGAAGGATCTGGGTACTGAAATGGCCAGCCTGCAGTCCAGATCTTTCACCCATAGAAAACATTTGGCACATCATAAAGAGGAAGATGCGACAAAGAAGACCTAAGAAAGTTGAGCAACTAGAAGCCCCTATTAGACAAGAATGGGACAACATTCCTATTCCTAAACTTGAGCAACTTGTCTCCTCAGTCCCCAGACGTTTGCAGACTGTTATAAAAAGAAGAGGGGATGCCACACAACATTTTTGAGATGTGTTGATGCCATGAAATTTAAACTCAACTTGTTTTTCGCTTAAAATGATACATTTTCTCAGTTTAAACATTTGATATGTCATCTATGTTGTATTCTGAATAAAATATTGAAATTTGAAACTTCCACATCATTGTATTCTGTTTTTATTCACAATTTGTACAGTGTCCCAACTTTTTTGGAAACAGGTTTGTATACAAGGAAGTTGTACAATAAGTTCCCTTTCAAGGGAACTCGAACTGCCTCCTCTAGCAGTTCCTTATGGGGAATGCCTGAAACATGACCGATTTCTGAAGCTCTGAAGTCTAAACACGACAATAACATTGGCCTGTGACAGCCTGTGACGTCACTACCGACGCAACCACAGTATAATGCCGAGGGAATATGTCATCCTCTACTTTATCTCCACTTCATGTTTGTTTATGTTAATAGCTAAGCATGACTAGGAGTGCATGTTCTCCTGTCAGAGGCTTTGCTCTGATACTTGTGCTTTCAAATGACATGTGTGTTATGTATGTGAGAAGCAAGCACATTCAGCTCTCGAGAGGATAAGCGTGAATTGAACATGTTCTACTCACAAGGAGGTAGGTGGTGCTCATTGTGAAGCATTCACAGGACTACTAAGAGAGGAGGTGAGTGCTTCACCATTTACCCGAGACTGTAGATTGTATTTTCATGAGTGTATTCGAACAAGCTCATAGCGGTGTATTCATGGCATTGGTTTCTGTTGTCTTTTTGTTTGTGTGTGGATCTTAGAGATTGAATGTTTAGTGTTTTTAGTGTTTAGTGAGTGTTGATGTTTCGTGTTATTGTGATGATTCTCTACCTATCACCCACGGTGCAAGTCCCGACTGTGGCCAAGGCAATTAGTTGGACCATTTACAGGATTTATAGGTGGAGCATGGAAGAGACCTAATGGGATTTTATTATTATTTTGTTTTTCCTTTCAGTAATTCCTGCTGTTTCTGATTACTTATGCATAATGAATTGTGCAATGTGGATATCTGCTCTGCAGTTGTAAGGACACATATGATTCATATTATGTCCTTTAGTTTCAATTCAGGTTTGTATGGCTCTCTGTGAGCCTCCTTTGTTTGAGAGTCGGGGGTTGTAGGCCCTCTACGTTGGGTCCTCCCCCTGCCCTGGGGACTTCTTGGGTTGTATGGCCCACTACAAGGATTTCTCAACTAGGCTCCACCTCTTTCTCAAGTGTAGGCTTGCGAGCCTTCTTAATACTTGCCCCTGAACTGAGCTGGTACTCCTTACCTGTGAGCAGGTGTGGTACTCTGGGGCTAGGAGCTGTTGTTTTTGGTTGCCTGTGATTTTGTATGGTTGGCTAATATGGGTATTTTGTGGTGGTGTTGTATTAATTTGTTTGTTCATTCAGCCTCCTTTCCATTCGCTCTGGTGACCACTTGGGTTTTATTGTCTACTAGACCTCCGCAATTAGGTTCTCTTTAGCCCAAGGTCTAGTACAGCCAAACTGCAGCAATGTAATTTGCATGGCAACTAAAACACATCTCCTTGGCCTTTTAGAATTTTTTTTTTCTAAATGAGGTCATCTCTTGCACAGAAAACAATATATTGATTTAAATTTTCCCTTTTTGGTTGAGCCTATGTTCCTCACCTATGAGTAGGTGTAGTTGAGCATTCCGCTTTCTAGGGGGCAGGAGCTTAATTTGAGTATGTGACTGTATTATCCCACTCATTGCTTTGAGTGCTGAGAGCTGTTTTTTGGTACATCTCTATTACAGAATCTTATTTTCTACAAAAAAACTGATATTATCATCAGCATTATTATTATTATTATATATTATTATTAGTATTATTATTAATGTTGAAAAGAGCTGAGAATATTTTTTTCAGGTTTTTTAGGGGGGATAAATTGAAAGAACAGCAATGATTGTTACTCAGTTACATTATTGTTACTTTATATTATTTACATCAACTTTTGAATGGATTATTGTTATTGAAACTTCATAATATTTCACTTGATTATACTTTTAGTCAGGAATTATAGTTTGGAAAAGGTCTTTGGAAAAAGTCCAACTAGTAAAAGGTTTACACGGTGAAAACTAGTACAAGTATATAAATAAATAAGAGACTTACTCATGTTTATGATCTCTGCTGAATAAAGTGCTTCATTCTTTTTTCTGAGGAAATCCAAATCTCAAATCCTCAAGCACATCACATCTTTTTGGGGTGAATTATGTCTTATTCCTCTCATCGCGAAGCAAACAGTAAAATAATAAAAAACTTGAAGAACAGTCTCGCTGCGTTGTCTTCTGTTGTGTGGGCGTGCCTTCAAAAGCCGCGCGCTTCAGTGAAACATTTGAATCTCAAAAGCGCGCTCAGCGCGGGGCGTGGTCGCATTAGAGATATGAATGAAGAAGACGTGAAAAACGGACATCGCGTTGTTTTCATATGGATTACTTTATCACAGAATTTTTGTTTTCAGCAGCACTTGTTTAGTTTAAAAGTAGACATGTCAGGCTTTCTATAGATATCTCTCTCATGTCATCTCTTCGTTGAGTATTCACTGAGTTACAGTTCATTTTAATGACGCATTGTGTATCTGAAATCACGCAGACAAGGCCTGCAGACAGCACTCCTTTTGTTATCTTTATTTTATAAGTGCACAAAGTTTTGTTGTTATTATGTCTGTATACAAAAAAAAGTAACCCTTTACAGATTCGATTGATGTATTGCACTTATCTGTACGATCAAACTGAAAGTGTAATTTAAGTTCTTTTCGGGGTTATCAGGAGAAAATACCCCAAACAGCGTATACATTGCGTTAATCGACTCCAGAGGGTTTATCCTGGTTCCTGAACAGCAGGTTGCTAGGTCTACTCTATTGGGCCTCCCTGCTTAATTTATAAAGGTTCCTGAGCCGTGCTGCAACCTCAAGCTGCTAGGCCCTGAAAAAGGGTCTCCTTGAGTTGCTTCCAGGTTGAGCCTGGCAGAACTCCTCTCAAACGAACTTTCAGGTTTTCTGGATTCAATAGGCCACCCTGGGGCCTCATATGTGGTAAACTGTTCATATCTCCCCTGAGGGGGTCCTTGAGATTTAAGCTCCCTGTGGTTATTCTGCACATGTACTGATCTTGAGTTCTCCTCTCGTTCAAGTTGTTGAGTAACTCCACTCCTGAATTCTGCTCTGCAGTTATGATAGATTATCAGGCCCACGATGGCCCTTGCTGTCCTTATAGTTGGACTGGTGTGATTCCTCCTCTCTCTGAGAGTGATTTAGAGTGCACCATTTCCCCCAGAGATACAGTACGAGTGTGAGGATATTCCCTTCATTCTGAAGGCCTACCATGAGTCATTCCCTTGACCCCCTTCAACGAGATACTAACAACAGTCTTGTTGTACAGGACTTTTCCCCCTCTCATACTTAGGTATGAGATTGAGCATTGAGTGTTCCTCTCATTCTGAGAACTGAGTACCTCGCTCTCTTGAGCTCCTCAAGGCAGTCATTCCAGGCTGATGGGCCTTCCTGGCCTCCCTGATGGACTGACCTTGTGTTCATAGACTTATCTTACGAGTCCTCCTCTCCAGGGTCCTGTATTGTAGCTAATAGGGGTGTGCAGTGAAGCCAGTATTTGTATCTGTATTTGTATCTGTATCAATCACAAAATTATTCATATCTGTATCTGTATTTGGATAAAACCGGAAGTGGGCAGAGCTTGAACCAGAACTTCGTACAGTATCTGATAAGACCGTTATGTTTATGGTTTTACAGCCAATTTTTTCCTAGTTATTACTGAACAAATATGCAGTGTTTAACTAAAATGATTATTTTTTTAATGATTATAACATTTAGCCTATTTAAACATCTTCTTGCAGTCGGAGCCGACTTCCTTGTATAGGCAGTGCTTCGAGATGTAGTGCGGGTGTGCTTCGAGCAACGTGAGTTCGAGTCCCAGTTTGGGGACCTTTCATGATCCAATAAAGAGATATTTAAGTATCTAAATTAAAACAGTAAGGGTTCCTATGCAATTTAGAAATGTGGAACTTAGAAAGCTGAACTCTGAGACTGCGGCCTCACCTACTGATGCTACCCGCACAACGCAAAGGACATGCTTCGCAAGCTGTACAGTGCCACCAGCGAACAACAAACAAATAACCCCAGTGGCTTTTTCATAATTGCCGGTGACTTCAACCAGCCGGTGAGTTTTGCCAAAGCTCAACCAACATGTGAAGTTTGCAACAAGGGGAAAAAACGCACTGGACTTTGTTTACACAACAGAAAAGAATGCGTACAAGGCTGTACCCCGCCCCAACCTCAGGTACTCTCATCACATCTCTTTTATGTTAATTCCAGCATACAGACCACTTCTGAAACTCGCCAAACTGGTTCAAAATCTCATCACAGTTTGGCCAGATGATGCTACCTCAAAACTACAGGACTGCTTTTAGTGCACAGATTGGAAAGTGTTTAAAGAGGCAGCCACCTACAACAACCTCACAGACCTGCAGGAGTACACTGAAACTGTGAATGCTTATATAAAAAAGTGCACTGATGATGTGACAGTCACCAAGACCATTACCACACGTGCAAACCAAAAGCTGTGGATGACAGCAGTAATGACTTTATGAACTACTTTACTTCTAAGATCGACACTATTAGAGATAAAATTGTAACCATGCAGCCGTCAGCTACAGTATCACATCGGACAGTGCACTATAGATCCCCTGAGGAACAGTTCCACTCATTCTCTACTATAGGAGAGGAAGAATTGTATAAACTTGTTAAATCATCTAAACCAACAAACTTGTAAAGTATGTTAGATCCTATTCCATCTAAGCTCCTAAAAGAGGTGCTTCCAGAAGTCATAGATCCTCTTCTGACTATTATTAATTTGTTCTTTGACATTAGGATATGTCCCCAAAACTTTCAAACTGGCTGTTATTAAGCCTCTCATCAAAAAACCACAACTAGACCCCAAAGAACTAGTTAGTTATAGACTGATCTCAAATCTCCCTTTTCTGTCCAAGATACTAGAAAAGGTAGTATCCTCACAATTATATTCCTTCTAAGAAAAAAATGGTATCTGTGATGATTTCCAGTCAGGATTTAGACCGTATCATAGTACTGAGACTGCTCTCCTTAGAGTTACAAATGACCTGCTCTTATCATATGATCGTGGTTGTATCTCTCTATTAGTGCTATTGGATCTTAGAGCTGCGTTCAACACTATTGACCACAACATTCTTTTGCATAGACAAGAAAACTTTGATGGCATTAATGGAAGTGCATTAGCATGATTAAAATCATAGTTATATGACTGCCATCAATTCGTAGAAGTGAATGAAGAGGTATCATATCGATCACAAGTGCAGTATGGAGTACCTCAAGGCTCAGTACTAGGTCTGTTACTCTTCACGCTTTACATGTTACCCTTGGAAGATATCATCAGGAAACACAGTGTTAGCTTTCACTGTTATGCTGATGATACTCAGCTCTATATTTCTTCGTGGCCCGGTGAAATATACCAATTTGAAAAAACGGAATGCATAGTCGATATAAAAAACTGGATGATGAGTAATTTCTTACTGCTAAATGCTGAGATGTTAATTATAGGACCTAAAAACTCTGCATGTAATAACCTAGACCGCTGTCTAAGACTTGATGGCTGCTCTGTCAATTCTTCGTCATCAGTTAGGAACCTAGTTGTGCTATTTGATAGCAATCTTTCCTTAGAAAGCATTTCTAGCATTTGTAAAACTGCATTTTTCCATCTCAAAAATATATCTAAATTACGTCCTATGCTCTCAATGTCAAATGCAGAAATGTTAATCCATGCGTTTATGACCTCAAGGTTAGATTATTGTAATGATTCACTGGGTGGTTGTTCTACATGCTTAATAAACAAACTCCAACTGGTCCAAAATGCAGCAGCTAGAGTTCTAACTAGAACCAGGAAGTATAACCATATTAGCCCGGTTCTGTCAACACTGCACTGGCTCCCTATTAAACATCGTATAGATTTTAAAATCTTGCTTATTACTTATAAAGCCCTAAATGGTTTGGCACCTCAGTATTTGAACAAGCTCTTGTTACATTAAAGTCCTCCACATCCGCTGCATTCTCAAAACTCTGGCAATTTGATAATACCTAGAATATCAAAAATTCAACTGCGGGCGGCAGATCCTTTTCCTATTTAGCGCCTAAACTCTGGAATAACCTACCTAACATTGTTCGAGAGGTAGACACAATATTGCAGTATAAATCTAGATTAAAGACCCATCTCTTTAACCTGGCTTACACATAACACACTTATACGCTTCTAATATCCAAATCCATTAAAGGATTTTTAGGCTGCATTAATTAGGTAAACTGGAACCGGGAACACTTCCCATAACACCCGATGTACTTGCTACATCATTAGAAGAATGGCATCTACGCTAATATTAGTCTGTTTCTTTCTTATTCCGAAGTCACCGTAGCCACCAGATCCAGATGGTCACTGCAGTCACCCGGATCCAGTATGTATCCAGCCCAGATGGTGGATCAGCACCTAGAAAGGACCTCTGAATGGCGTAGAGACCAGGACAACTAGATGAGCACCAGATACAGATCCCCTGTAAAGACCTTGTCTCAGACGACCACCAGGATAAGACCACAGGAATCAGTTGAGTCCTCTGCAAAATCTGACTTTGCTGCAGCCTGGAATTGAACTGCTGGTTTTGTCTGGCCAGAGGAGAACTGGCCCCCCGATTTAGAGTGGTTTCTCCCAAGGTTTTTTCTCCATTCTGTCACCAATGGAGTTTTGGTTCCTTGTCGTTGTTGCCTCTGGCTTGACTTGATTGCATATGATTGCACAGATTGACATCACTGAATTCAGTGATGAACTGCCTTTAACTGTCATTTTGCACTACTGACACACTGTTTTCCTAATTAATGTTGTTCAGTTGCTTTGACACAAAATCTGTTTTGTTTAAAGCGCTTTATAAATAAAGGTGACTTGACTTGACTTGACAGCAGAGGTTCATGGCCTGCTAAAGATCAGAGATGAAGCATTCAGATCAGGAGATAAAGCATCCCTCAAAACAGTAAGAGCTAATCTGTCCTGTGGCATCAAAAATGCAAAACGGTCATATTCTCTCAAAAAAATCAACAATTACTTCACAGACAGCAGAGACACACTGAGCTTGTGGCAAGCCATTCAAACCATCACTGACTACAAGCCCCTGCCACAGGCCTGTGATGATGACACATCCCTCCCGGATGCACTCAACCACTTTTATTCATGGTTTGAAATGCAGAATGACACAACTGCACAAAAACTGCCAACCTCCCAACGACCAGGCGCTCTGTCTGTCTCCAGCCGACAAAAGAAAGACCCTATCTAGGATTAACCCACGCAAGGCTGCGGGTCCTGACGACATACCTGGCCGTGTACTGAAAGATTGTACTGCACAGCTGACAGATGTCCTAACAGATATCTTCAATACCTTGCTGAGCCAGGCAGTTATCCCCATGTGTCTCAAATCCACAACCATCATACCAGTACCAAAAAAAAAAAATCACCTGTGTCCTGTCTAAATGACTACCGACCCATAGTGCTGAATCCAATCATGATGAAGTGCTTTGAGAGTTTAGTCATGCACAACATCAAAACCAGCCTCCCCAACACACTCAATCTGTTCAAGTTTGCATACCATACAAACTGCTCTACAGATTATACAATTTCCTCCATCCTCCACCTGGCTCTTACCCACCTAGAAAATAAAGACTCCTATGTCAGAATGCTGTTCATCGACTTCAGCTCAGCATTCAACACAATAATCCCACAACAGCTCATTAAGAAACTAAACCTGCTAGGCCTTTACAATTCCCTCTGTAATTGGATCCTGGACTTTCTAACTGGAAGCCCTCAGTCAGTCCGTGTCAGCCACAACGTAATTGGATCCTTTGAGCACTACCACACAAGTTTGCGGAGAAACACAGGTTTAAGGAGAAAACTACAGAGAGGAAGTGGCACCGCTGATCACAAACCTTTCCCTCAATGTGCAGAAGACCCCCCCCCCCCTCCACCCCCCCATCGACTACTCGACTGTTAGGAGAGGCAGCAGCACTAAATTCCTGGGGGTGCACATCAAAGAGGATCTCGTCTGGACCAAAAACACCATGTTACTCTACAAGAAGGCACAACAGCAGCTACACTTTCTCCCGCTGGCTGAAAACAGCAAGTCTCTCTCCACCCATCCTCACCACATTCTACAGAGGAACCATTGAGAGTGTGCTGACCAGGTGCATCACTGTCTGGTACGGGAACTGTAGTGCAGCAGACCGCAAGACCCTCCAGCGGACAGTGAACACAGCTGCAAAGATCATCGGTGCCCCTCTCCCCTCCATCCTGGACATTTTCCATACACAATGCTCCAGCAAAGCCAACAGTATTGTGAAGGACACCACCCATCCCTCACACAGTCTCTTCCAGCTCCTACCATCAGGAAGTCGGTATCAGAGCCCGCTCCGCCAGACTACTCAACAGCTTTTTTCCCCCAGGCTGTGAGAGCCCTGAACTCACCCCGCCCTCCTCTGAAACCCCCACACAAACCCCCTACCTCCTGAAACATGGACCATCTCACCTCCTCCAACCCCTACCACCCCCCCCCCCCCACACACACCCAACCTTACCACATCACAGAAAAACTGTCTGAAACATCCTTTTTTTTGTGCAGTTCAAATCTATTTTGTGCAATTCTCCTCTATGCGCACTAAACACTTTTCACACACACTCCTGTGTGTACATAATCCCACAAAAGACTCAGTAATATGTGTCTACATGCTCATGCACTACAAATCATCTTGCACTGTTCCCCAGCCAGCTGCTTGACAAACGATGTTTCTCATTGCACATGTGCAGTGTTTATGTGTAGCATTTGTATAATTGTATTTTGTATTTTTTTTTTAGTTTATGTATAGGCAAACATTTATATATAGTATATTTAAAGTCAAAATCTGTGAGTAGGTTAGTTGTGTATAGGTACTGTATAGTATATGAGAAGCATTCGTATAGTCTGTATCTTCACACACTTGTTACTGCATTGTAATTTTAGAGTATTATGTAAAACAACATGAATTCCTTTGGCTCACCGCTTCCTGCGGATTTTAAAAAAGTATTTCACTTAAGTAATTTGCAGAACTGTCTTTTATAAACTTCACTGAACAAATGTGCATGTGCCACGCAAACCAGCAAAAGTTAAGGAAGCAAACATGTAGGCCTAGTAGAAAATGTATCTGTATTTAAGTTGATTATTAGCCTATAGTCTTAACAGAGAGCTGGTTACGTTTTTGAGAGAAAGAGAAACGCAGAGACGACAACGTGGCTGTTTGATTGGCAATCGCGCTGTGTTTATTCATTCGTGTATCATATCATAGCCTATAAGGTTTAAATCATTGCCTTTTATATATAGACAAATAGTCGAACCTGTGTGATGTAATATTTTAGGTAATATTAGACCTACTCTTGCCAAGCTCTGATTTCTGATAGATGCACAGAGTGGCAACAGCAATGTGGAGTTTGATTTTTGTGCTCTTTTCATTCATGAAGTTTTTGTTCATTCACTTCACACACTCATTGAGTGAATTTAGAGGTTTGTGTAAAATATGGCGCTGATCCCCTGGCTCACCTGTAAATATAGCAAACACCGACTCTGCTGCAGTCTCAGCTGAATATTCTGGCAGAATTATTTGTTATCCGTTATTCGTTTTTTTGAAGCCATTATCCGTGCCTTTCCGAATAAGGTATTCGGCTTCGGGCACACCCCAAGTGGCAAACGTAGACCCACTGCCATATCCCCCTAAAAGAATACCACTGCTTCTGTTTCTGACCCTTGAGTTCTGCCCCAGAATTGGGCCTTCCTGTGTAGCTTGGGCCTTTGGCCAAAGGAGAAGCATCACTGACACTGCTGATGCGTCTAAGGGGTGGCTTTTATGGCTATCCCGTAGAGTTGGTTCTTAGTGATTGCCTTGGTATTTGGGATGCACTCCCCTCAGCATGGCAGTGTGGGTATTCCTTTCCCTTATAGCGACCGTTAGAGGACACAGTTCAAGTTCCCTCAAAAGGGAACGTCTCAGGTTACGCATGTAACCATGGTACCCTGAGAAGGGAATGAGACACTATGTCCTCTTTTCTTGCCATGCCTTGGACTTGAGCTTCAGGTGAAGAAGTGGATGACACTTCATCACAGGCTATCACCAGCTAGTGTTATTGTCATGTTTAGACATGTGCTTCAGACACTGGTGACACTGAAGGCATTCCACATAGCGACCGCTCAGTTCCTTGTTGGTTTATATTAGATGAGGCCCTTTAAATAATATTAACAGATGCAACTTTTAAAGAAGTATTAGTTAATGTTAGATTTAACTAAAATAAATAAATGTTTTAGAAGTATTTTTCAGTGTTATTTTTTTTGTTAACTATTGTAGCTAACTAATGTTCACAAATGGAACCTTACTGTAAAGTGTTAATAAACAGCATTTAGCTATTTCAGAAAGAAACTAAAAATCATGTAATCATGTTAGTTTAGAATATTCAATGTTCCAGAAAAAAAAAAAAAATCTGAAGAGTATAATTTTTCAAAATAATTATTAGCAAAATACTTTCAGCCATCTTTTGTAGTACATTTAACAACCAAC